>NC_069502.1:203054814-203357314 GCF_027579735.1 Bombina bombina | reverse complement strand
TTTTTATTTTACAGGCAGCTTTCAATTTATTTTAACTAGGTACAATAGCTATTAAATAGTTATTAACTATTTAATAGCTTACCTAGCTAAAATAAAGAGAAATGTACCTGTAAAATAAAAACTAACCTAAGTTACAATTACACCTAACACTACACTATACTTAAATAAATTATTCCTATTTAAAACTAAATACTTACCTGTAAAATAAACCCTAAGATAGCTACAATATAATTAATAATTACATTGTAGCTATCTTAGGATTTATATTTATTTTACAGGTAACTTTGTATTTATTTTAGCTAGTTAGAATAGTTATTAAATAGTTATTAACTATTTAATAACTACCTAGCTAAAAGAAATACAAAATTACCTGTAAAATAAATCCTAACCTAAGTTACAATTAAACCTAATACTACACTATCATTAAATTAATTAAATAAACTACCTACAAATAACTACAATTAAATACAATTACATAAACTAACTAAAGTACAAAAAATAAAAAAAGCTAAGTTACAAAAATCAAAAAAATAAGTTACAAACATTTTAAAAATATTACAACAATTTTAAGCTACTTACACCTAATCTAAGCCCCCTAATAAAATAACAAACCCCCCCCAAAATAAAAAAATGCCCTACGCTATTCTAAATTAAATAAAGTTCAAAGCTCTTTTACCTTACCAGTCCTTAAAAGGGCCATTTGTGGGGCTTGCCCCAAAGAAAACTGCTCTTTTGCCTGTAAAAGAAAAATACAACCCCCCCCAACATTAAAACCCACCACCCACATACCCCTAATCTAACCCAAACCCCCCTTACAAAAACCTAACACTAATCCCCTGAAGATCATCCTACCTTGAGTCGTCTTCACTCAGCCGAGCAGCGATGGAACCGAAGTGGACATCCGGAGCGGAAGAAGTTAATCCTCCAAGCGGCGCTGAAGAAATCTTCCATCCGATGAAGTCATCATCCAGGCGGCGCTGAAGAAGTCTTCGATCCGGGCGATGTCATCTTCCAAGAGGCGCTGAAGAGGTCTTCTATCCGGGCGATGTCATCTTCCAAGCCGGGTCTTGAATCTTCCTCCCGCCGACGCGGAACATCCTTCTTCACCGACGGACTACAGACGAATGAAGGCTCCTTTAAGGGACGTCATCCAAGATGGCGTCCCCTCAATTCCGATTGGCTGATAGGATTCTATCAGCCAATTGGAATTAAGGTAGGAAAAATCTGATTGGCTGATGGAATCAGCCAATCAGATTCAAGTTCAATCCGATTGGCTGATCCAATCAGCCAATCAGATTGAGCTCGCATTATATTGGCTGTTCCGATAGAGCTTTGAACTTCATTTAATTTAGAATAGGGTAGGGCATTTTTTTATTTTGGGGGGGTTTGTTATTTTATTAGGGGGCTTAGAATAGGTGTAAGTAGCTTAAAATTGTTGTAATATTTTTAAAATGTTTGTAACTTATTTTTTATTTTTTGTAACTTAGCTTTTTTTATTTTTTGTACTTTAGTTAGTTTATGTAATTGTATTTAATTGTAGTTATTTGTAGGTAGTTTATTTAATTAATTTAATGATAGTGTAGTATTAGGTTTAATTGTAACTTAGGTTAGGATTTATTTTACAGGTAATTTTGTATTTCTTTTAGCTAGGTAGTTATTAAATAGTTAATAACTATTTAATAACTATTCTAACTAGCTAAAATAAATACAAAGTTACCTGTAAAATAAATATAAATCCTAAGATAGCTACAATGTAATTATTAATTATATTGTAGCTATCTTAGGGTTTATTTTACAGGTAAGTATTTAGTTTTAAATAGGAATAATTTATTTAAGTATAGTGTAGTGTTAGGTGTAATTGTAACTTAGGTTAGTTTTTATTTTACAGGTTAATTTCTCTTTATTTTAGCTAGGTAGCTATTAAATAGTTAATAACTATTTAATAGCTATTGTACCTAGTTAAAATAAATTGAAAGTTGCCTGTAAAATAAAAATAAATCCTAAGATAGCTACAATATAATTATTATTTATATTGTAGCTATATAAGGGTTTATTTTAAAGGTAAGTATTTAGTTTTAAATAGGATTAATTTAGTTAATAAGAATAATATTATTTAGATTTATTTAATTAATATTTAAGTTAGGGGGGTGTTAGGGTTAGTGTTAGACAGGTTTAGGGGTTAATAATTTTATTACAGTGGCGGCGGTGTAGTGGGGGGCAGGATAGGGGTTAATAAATTTAATATAGGTGGCGACGGTGTAGGGGGGGCAGGATAGGGATTAATAAATTTAATATAGGTGGCGACAGTGTAGGGGGGCAGGATAGGGGTTAATAAATTTAATATAGGTTGCGGCGGGTTCAGGGAGCGGCGGTTTAGGGGTTAATACATTTATTATAGTTGCGGTGGGCTCCGGGAGCGGCGGCTTAGGGGTTAATATGTATAGAGTAGCTTGCGGTGGGCTCCGGGAGCGGCGGTTTAGGGGGTAATAACTTTATTTAGTTGCGGCGGTGTAGGGGGGACAGATTAGGGGTGTTTAGACTCGGGGTACATGTTAGGGTGTTAGGTGCAGACAGCTCCCATAGAAATCAATGGGATGTCTGTCAGCAGCGAACTTGTACTTTCGCTATGGTCAGACTCCCATTGATTCCTATGGGATCTGCCGCCTCCAGGGGTGGTGGTTTGAAAACCAGGTACGCTGGGCCGTAAAAGTGCCGAGCGTACCTGCTAGTCATTTGATAACTAGCAAAAGTAGTGAGATTGTGCCGCACTTGTGTGCGGAACATCTGGAGTGACGTAAGAATCGATCTGTGTCCGGCGGATCGAAGTTTACGTCACAAAATTCTACTTTTGCCGGTCTCGAGCCTTTGATAACTAAGGCAAATCAGCCTTGCCACAAATACGCTGCGGAATTCCAGCGTATTTGAGGTTGACGTCTTGATAACTAGGCTCCATAGAGTACTGAAGATACGTGCACACTCCTGAACTCTTATGAACCTAAGTAATTTTACTTTCCGTAAATGATACCAAGTAGAGAACAAAGCAAATTTGGTAACAGAAGTAAACTGGAAAGCTGTTTAAAATAGTATGCTATATCCAAAACATAAAAGTTTTAATTTTGACTTTACTGTCCCTTTAATATTGATGAAGAATGATATTATTGTTTTGAGGTATTTGAGTGTAAAGAGCTTTGATGTGTGTGTGTGTATGTATATACTGTATCTATCTATCTATCTATCTATCTATCTATCTATCTATCTATCTATCTATCTACATATGACATACAGTACATATATACACATATAAGCACATAAATACACTGGTATATATATACACACACATACATACACATATTTAAACATGTATGTGTATATATATATATATATATATATATATATATATATACAAATATCCAAAAATGAGAGCACTCACCAGGACTTAACACATTAAAGCAATCACAGCTTTATTTTAACAAAGTGACGTTTCGAGGATTCTAGCCTCGTCCTCAGACTTTACATTTGTGTACATACCTCAGTTCTTTTAAACCCTCCACCGACTATCACCGCGATACCGGAAGTCACCCGGCGTCCTGTGCGCAAAACTGCGCATGTCCAGAGCGTCGGCATGGCAACCGGCCGCGGTGTACACTAAAAACAAAAATGTGAATACAAATGGTTACAATATAGAGTTATTCAATTGTTACTTTATGGACTTAACATCCTAACTATGCGTGCTAATACCTATTTCAAAAGTTACATAGCAATTTATAACTATAGAACTGTGAATTGGTATAGACTTAATTCCTAGTCTTATATCCAACCTACCACATTGTATGGCTATATCTGTAATCAATTATAATAAAAATATACTATACACAGATTGTTACAAACTAGAACAAGATAATACTCCCTGATTTATTACTTATCATTTCCAAATACTAGTACAGTGGGAACTCGGTTAACGAACGACTCGGTAAACGAAATTTCGGTTTACGAATGAAAATTCTTTAAAAAAAATGCCTCGGTTTATGAATTTTTTTCGCAATACGAAAAAAGTGTCCCGGTTTGCCCCTCGGTTTACGAATTTTTTTCGCAATACGAAACAAGTGTCCCGGTTTGCCCCTGCATACTGAAGTGTGGGTAACAGTGTGGAGGTGTTGGAGAGGTTTTGGGAGCCATTTGCAGCAAGTTGTTGAGCCTTTTGGAGCCATTTGCAGCAAGTTGTTGAGCCTTTTGGAGCCATTTGCAGCAAGTTGTGGAGCCTTTTGGAGCCATTGGAGCCATTTGCAGCAGGTTTTGGAGCCTTTTGGAGCCTTTTGCAGCAGGTTTATTTGACTTTTTTCTCACCTCCGGAACGCATTAATTGATTTTCACTGCATTCCTATGGGAAACCGTGTTTCGGTTTACAAATTTTTCGCAATACGAAACGTCCCAGAGAACGAATTAAATTCGTAAACCGAGGTCCCACTGTATTAGTATTTAGTAGTATTTGGAAATGATAAGTAATAAATTAGGGAGTATTATCTTGTTCTAGTTTGTAACAATCTGTGTATAGTATATTTTTATTATAATTGATTGCAGATATAGCCATACAATGTGGTAGGTTGGATATAAGACTAGGAATTAAGTCTATACCAATTCACAGTTCTATAGTTATAAATTGCTATGTAACTTTTGAAATAGGTATTAGCACGCATAGTTAGGATGTTAAATCCATAAAGTAACAATTGAATAACTCTATATTGTAACCATTTGTATTCACATTTTTGTTTTTAGTGTACACCGCGGCCGGTTGCCATGCCGACGCTCTGGACATGCGCAGTTTTGCGCACAGGACGCCGGGTGACTTCCGGTATCGCGGTGATAGTCGGTGGAGGGTTTAAAAGAACTGAGGTATGTACACAAATGTAAAGTCTGAGGACGAGGTTAGAATCCTCGAAACGTCACTTTGTTAAAATAAAGCTGTGATTGCTTTAATGTGTTAAGTCCTGGTGAGTGCTCTCGTTTTTGGATATTTGTAAAGGCACGCTGTGGCATTGGATGCACCCTGGGCGGTTGTGAAGTGGAGTGAGTGCAGAGTTCATTTAGAAATTTATATATATATACATATATTTAAACATGTATGTGTGTGTGTGTATATATATATATATATATATATATATATATATATATATATATATATATATATATATATATAGAAAATAACTCATTGTGCAGCTCATTAACAAATCTAGACAAGCCAGAAGGCTTGTTTTTCCCACAGAAAACCTCTGGAATACATTATTTACAATGCAGCAAAGGATTCTGGGTAAGAGGTGCAAGTTAGGTTCACAATGACACACATTTTTACTTCAGCCTGCTTTTCAGCAGATTCCCTTAACGCCAAGTATTGCTGTTCACACAGCTTATAGACTTAGCTAGGGTTAAAGCAGTGATTCAAAACTATAAACTTCACCCAGCAGTGATTTAAACTTTCTCCCAGCTGATGAGTAGCAACAACTACGAATCAGTCTGTCCTGGGATAGTTTTGAATCACTGCTTTAACCCTAGCTAAGTCTATAAGCTGTGTGAACAGCAATACTTGGCGTTAAGGGAATCTGCTTAAAAGTAGGCTGAAGTAAAAAGATGTGTCATTGTGAACCTAATTTGCATCTCTTACCCTGAATCCTTTGCTGCATTGTAAATAATGTATTCCAGAGGTTTTCTGTGGGAAAAACAAGCCTTCTGGCTTGTCTAGATTTGTTAATGGGCTACACAATGAGTTATTTTCTCTATTTTATGCGTAGTGGAGGATTTTAAACTCACTTTTTACCTCCCCCTAATTTAAAATGTTGTTGTATTTGCCAGGAATCAACTTCACACAGCAGTGATTTAAACTTTCTCCCAGCTGATGAGTAGCAACAACTACGAATCAGTCTGTCCTGGGATAGTTTTGAATCACTGCTTTAACCCTAGCTAAGTCTATAAGCTGTTTGAACAGCAATACTTGGCTTTAAGGGAATCTGCTGAAAAGCAGGCTGAAGTAAAAAGGTGTGTCATTGTGAACCTAATTTGCATGTTTTACCTAGAATCCTTTGCTGTATTGTAAATAATGTATTCCAGAGGTTTTCTGTGGGAAAAACAAGCCTTCTGGCTTGTCTAGATTTGTTAATGAGCTACACAATGAGTTATTTTCTCTATTTTATGCGTAGTGGAGGATTTTAAACTCACTTTATATCTCTCCCTAATTTAAAATGTTGTTCTGTATATATATATATATATATATAAGACAGAAAGTGAAAATGATGTGAGGGCGCTAAAAATATGAGCCAGAAACAAATGTATGTATATAAATATACATATATATAATAGAAGGCAGAAATTCTCAGTCTACAAAAACCCAACCTGGAAGCAGCTATCCCTTTAAGAAGAGTGGGAACTGAAACAAGAAAGGGGAGTGTCCCCTCTCTCTAACAGAAAACACCTTCCAAACAAATTATGGGTAAACAAGAGGGCATGTAAAGGGACTAGATAGCGCTGGTTGCTCAGAGTCAATATATACAATATAAATCACAGGATGGATAATTAAAACACAGGATGCAATCTCAAACAGATAAGTTAATATAAGGATACAGCAAATATTTCATATATTGAAAATCAGGTAAAAAAAACACTGTATTGTAAAGTATTGATATACACAAAAAAATGATATACACAAAAATGGATTGTAGACAAATATTGCATAAAACTGAAATAAAACACCCCACCGATACCAGTGAGTGAATACGAAGTGCAAACTTAAAAGAACAAACCTCAATCTTATGAGGTAAGTGCTCCGCACAGCAAAGGATTCCTCTTATGGAACACAGCTCTCCTCTTGGGGTGTGAAAGAAACTTCAGTGGATCAGCAGTTGATATTCCCTCAGCCTCTTTAAGTATGGTTCCTCTAGAAGTATGGTGGAATTTCGGAATTCCTCTTGTCCAGATGCAAGACCTTCCAGAATCACAATGGGCTCAAATATCTGCTTGTTCAATGACTTGTTTCTGATTGCACCTCCTTGGCGCTGGCATATACTCACTGCCCTTCCACACGCCAGCAGAACTCTAATGGATAATAGTGTCCTCACAGAAAGGCCCTCATCGACAACATCCGACTCACATGATTCAGTCTCTGGTCCAATGGGGAAGAAAGACACCTGCTCCTGCTGATAGTCTGGTATATGTGCACAGACAAAAAAGATAAATAATAATAAGTCGCTGAGCGACTCATTGACTCAATGTATTTTATGCATAGATTACATTCATTTACTCAATGTATTTTATGCATAGATTACACTCATTTACTCAATGTATTTTATGCATAGATTACACTCATTTACTCAATGTATTTTATGCATAGATTACACTCATTTACTCAATGTATTTTATGCATAGATTACATTCATTTACTCAATGTATTTTATGCATAGATTACACTCATTTACTCAATGTATTTTATGCATAGATTACACTCATTTACTCAATGTGTTTTATTATACATACATTACACTCATTTACTCAATGTATTTTATGCATAGATTACACTCATTTACTCAATGTATTTTATGCATAGATTACACTCATTTACTCAATGTGTTTTATACATACATTACACTCATTTACTCAATGTGTTTTATACATACATTACACTCATTTACTCAATGTATTTTATGCATAGATTACACTAATTTACTCAATGTATTTTATGCATAGATTACACTCATTTACTCAATGTATTTTATGCATAGATTACACTCATTTACTCAATGTATTTTATGCATAGATTACACTCATTTACTCAATGTATTTTATGCATAGATTACACTCATTTACTCAATGTATTTTATGCATAGATTACACTCATTTACTCAATGTATTTTATGCATAGATTACATTCATTTACTCAATGTATTTTATGCATAGATTACACTAATTTACTCAATGTATTTTATGCATAGATTACACTCATTTACTCAATGTGTTTTATTATACATACATTACACTCATTTACTCAATGTATTTTATGCATAGATTACACTCATTTACTCAATGTATTTTATGCATAGATTACACTCAATGTGTTTTATACATACATTACACTCATTTACTCAATGTGTTTTATACATACATTACACTCATTTACTCAATGTATTTTATGCATACTTTACACTCATTTACTCAATGTATTTTATGCATAGATTACACTCATTTACTCAATGTATTTTATGCATACATTACACTCATTTACTCAATGTATTTTATGCATAGATTACACTCATTTACTCAATGTATTTTATGCATAGATTACACTCATTTACTCAATGTATTTTATGCATAGATTACATTCATTTACTCAATGTATTTTATGCATAGATTACATTCATTTACTCAATGTATTTTATGCATAGATTACACTCATTTACTCAATGTGTTTTATACATACATTACACTCATTTACTCAATGTATTTTATGCATACTTTACACTCATTTACTCAATGTATTTTATGCATAGATTACACTCATTTACTCAATGCATTTTATGCATACATTACACTCATTTACTCAATGTATTTTATGCATAGATTACACTCATTTACTCAATGTATTTTATGCATACATTACACTCATTTACTCAATGTATTTTATGCATACTTTACACTCATTTACTCAATGTATTTTATGCATAGATTACACTCATTTACTCAATGTATTTTATGCATAGATTACACTCATTTACTCAATGTATTTTATGCATAGATTACACTCATTTACTCAATGTATTTTATGCATAGATTACACTCATTTACTCAATGTATTTTATGCATAGATTACATTCATTTACTCAATGTATTTTATGCATAGATTACACTAATTTACTCAATGTATTTTATGCATAGATTACACTCATTTACTCAATGTGTTTTATTATACATACATTACACTCATTTACTCAATGTATTTTATGCATAGATTACACTCATTTACTCAATGTATTTTATGCATAGATTACACTCAATGTGTTTTATACATACATTACACTCATTTACTCAATGTGTTTTATACATACATTACACTCATTTACTCAATGTATTTTATGCATACTTTACACTCATTTACTCAATGTATTTTATGCATAGATTACACTCATTTACTCAATGTATTTTATGCATACATTACACTCATTTACTCAATGTATTTTATGCATAGATTACATTCATTTACTCAATGTATTTTATGCATAGATTACACTCATTTACTCAATGTGTTTTATACATACATTACACTCATTTACTCAATGTATTTTATGCATACTTTACACTCATTTACTCAATGTATTTTATGCATAGATTACACTCATTTACTCAATGCATTTTATGCATACATTACACTCATTTACTCAATGTATTTTATGCATAGATTACACTCATTTACTCAATGTATTTTATGCATACATTACACTCATTTACTCAATGTATTTTATGCATAGATTACACTCATTTACTCAATGTATTTTATGCATAGATTACATTCATTTACTCAATGTATTTTATGCATAGATTACACTCATTTACTCAATGTATTTTATGCATAGATTACACTCATTTACTCAATGTATTTTATGCATAGATTACATTAATTTACTCAATGTGTTTTATACATACATTACACTCATTTACATCACATATAATAAAAAGTTGTTAGAGTGTGATTAAATCCTATAGCATTACTTTCACTTGTTGGGACTATTTAAATTTAAAGTGCAAGCTGGATAACTTCTTTACATTAAAGTTATGTGATATATCTATAGCTATAAGTTATGTGATATCTATATATGTATCTATCTATGCATGTATGTATCTATCTATCTACATACTGTATACATATATATCTGTGTTATCAAATCGTACTTGTTGGTACTATGGGACTATTTGAATTTAAAGTGCCAGCTTGATGATTTCATTAGATTAAAGTTATGTGATAGATATCTATATTTATGTTATCTATCTATCTATCTATCTATCTAACTTATCTATCTATATGTATCATACATGGGATAATGGAATTATTATAAATAATATTATAGTAATAATTATAAGAAATAAAATATTATTTCACACAATTAAATCCTATACCTCTGTATCAGAAAACATACATAGCAGAAAATACAAACTGTAATTTTACAGTTTATATGAATGGTCTGCCTTAACCCTCTCAATGTAGTTGTATTGCTTGAGGCCTGGGGATTAATAGTAAGGTCAAGGTCCCACGTAGGACATTAGATTGGCTGCAGAAGAGAGAGCTGCACTAGAGAATCATAATCATCAGAAAACGAATGAAGTACAAAGAAGTCCTTGTTTCCGATAAGGCTAACTCTCTTTCTGAGAATGGAATAATTTTTCAGACATTTAGAAGGGTTGCCCTAAATTTTTAATATTCTCTAGGGAGAAAGACATCATTAGCAAAAATTGAAACTTGATGCCTGACTTTAGCTTCTCGTAGAATTTCCCACGCTTGAAGAGGAAGGAAAGTTGTTTGTGTAAGATGATCACAACTAGAATATTGTCAGTCTCCCAATGTCAGCGTGGAGAAGCTGCCCTGCAGACACATACTGCAGCTCTGGCTATCTGACTTACAAATATATGCCGAAATATCATTCTTGTTAGTTTTGCATTAAATGGAGAAAGCCTGAAACATATTTCCATGTAGTAAAAAATATAAAATCTGACAGCAAATATGACCCGTTTGTTTAATAAAAATTGTCATTTCCTGTCTGCCTTAAAATGCCAACTCTTGTTATGGCATGTGACCTTATGCTTTGCCAAATAATTAGTCCTGAACTAGGAACCTCATACACCCCTTAGGTGAAAATTGACTTTACCTTTATAATCAACACATGTTAAGGGAGTGCCTTCTCTCTCAGATTAGAACATGCCTGTTCAAATACATTTATTATCTTTTTAATGGGTTGCTATTCACAGTATTTAACCCCTTGCACCATATGAACATAGGTACTACGTCACACAGTACTTTGCCCAGTGTAATGTGTTGACATAGCTACGTCCAGCACAGAGACGCAAGTTATGGTCCCCGTTGTCAGCTTAAACGCTTCACTATCCACCAGAGTTTGTATGCTTGTATGCTGAGTAACTGGGAATGATTTGATTATTCAAAGTTGAAAGGGAATTATTTGTTGAATTGACATAATGAATTACTGAAATACCTGTAGGTATAATACTGTGCTTATAGCACTAAGTGGTATAGATTTCATATAAGGTGAGATATCGCCAAATACCCACACCTTTGACAGAACGTTTCCCTATTAGAACATAATGCGGCCCAAGCCCATGGCCACTTTTTAATTTTCTATGATCTTTGTCCTTTATATCCACTTGTTGCAGGAGGGTATTATGGAGACTTAACCCTCTTCACAGGTGGTGTAAAGGAACTGTACATAATTTCTTTCTTTTTCTCCTTAAGAATTTTAATGGTTATCAATAAAGTATGAATTTTCTTTCTTTCTTTAACATTTACTCCACACCCCACACATTGTTGTAGCTTAAGCAGCAACCAGGGAGCAGAAGGTATCTGCCTTCAAATGTTAAGGGAGCTCTGATCGTGTTCTCTTGCCATATGAAGCCATATTGTTGATTGGTACAGAGTGACACTGTCTGTGATCATCCGTTGGTGCTGAGTGAGAGGGAAGGAGGTAGGCAGATGGGTGGCCCAGCAAAGGAGGAGGGAGTGGTGGTGTTCCCTGCACTACAGAACATTATTTTGAAGAGAAAGGGAGGGATGGGGCCCTACACTGTGTAAAATTATTTTGAAGGGAGAGATGGAGCCCTACACTATGGAAAAAAAGTGATCTTGGAGGGGGTAGGGTAAAGGGGGGTCCATACGATACAAAAAAAAAAAGATATTAAATATAACATTTAAAAAATTAAAATAATAATTTGTTACTGGTAGTGTCATAATCAAGCTCAAATTAGTTTAGTGCTCCTTGATTTAAACTTGTCAGGCTTTGCATGCTCTTGTCTTTGGGGTCTTCGCTTTTCGGGTAGCTCACTCCTGTCATTGCGCTTGTCTGCACCTTCTCTCCTGTCCTGGTTAGCACATGTTGGTCCTTTCTCTTCTGTTGGCTTCTGGGAATGCACTGTAATAGCTTGGAACACATATTGCTGGCTTTCTCGTCAGCTTTCTGGCGTGCAAATTTGTGCACTATTTAAGGGCCGGCTTTTCAGTCTTTTATTATCTGTGTATTGGATTCTGTTCCTGAATGCGCTACTTACTGCTTCCATTTCTGTTGCTGACCTTCTTGTCTGGATCTTGAGCCTTCTCCTAGATTTTACTGCTGTATGCTTTTCTGGAACTTTGACTTTGCAACTGTTTTGTGATTCTGCAGTATTCTTGACTGTCTGGTTTTAGAGCTTCTGGTCTGGTTCAACCATTCTATTTGGACTTTGTTTTGGTACCGCTGTCCTGTCAGTTGCCGACCTGCATGTACGGCTATGTCTTGTCCATTTTATACTGGTCCCATTATGGGTAATATGCTTTGTGCTGGGACCTAAGGGTCCCTTCCTAAATGGATATTGTCTCCCTTGGCCATGATAGGCAGACTAGATGGTGGTAACAAACATGACAAGAATGAAGCAGTGGGAGGGTTAAAGAGCTGTTTAGGGGATCAGGTAGTTGAGAGGGTGAGAAGGAATGACTACTTTAGAGAAATTTAAAATATATATATATATATATAAATAAATAATTAACAAATAAAATTCATAAACTATAACTGACTGCAAGTACCTATAATGGTGGTGACCAGTGGGGGGTGGGGAGTTGTTTGGGAGCAATCAGGTAGGGATCAGGGGTGGGAGGGTCCTTACATTACAGCAAATATTTACCTTACATGCTAACTGATTAACTTCACTCCAGGGAATTTCAGAAGTGTGGTGCACAGCTGCAATTAACGGCCTTCTAATTGCCAATAAACCATAGGCAAAGCCATGCATGTCTGCTGTTTATGAACAAAGGGGACCCCAGAGAAAATTTTACAACCATTTGTCATATGACTGCAGTAGTTGTGTGTAAATTTCAGTGAGAAATACAAACGGGTAGATTACGAGTTTTGCGTTATGAGCTGTGCGGTGCTACCGTGCAGTTTTTTCTCACTGCTCACTTACCTACAGCGCTGGTATTACGGGTTTTTACAAACCCGGTGTTAACAGGCAAGAAGTGAGCGTAGAGCAAAATTGTGCTCCATACCACACTCCAATACCAGCGCTGCTTAAGTCAGCGGTGAGCTGGTTGTACGTGCTCGTGCACGATTTCCTGTCATCAATGGGGAGAGCCGGCTGAGAAAAAGTCTAACGCCTGCCAAAAAGCAGCCTAATACTCAGTAACGCAGCCCCATTGATTCCTATGGGAAAACACATTTCTCTTGTAAGGTGTATCCAGTCCACGGGTTCATCCATTACTTGTGGGATATTCTCCTTCCCAACAGGAAGTTGCAAGAGGACACCCACAGCAGAGCTGTCTATATAGCTCCTCCCCTAACCCCCACCCCCAGTCATTCTCTTGCAACTCTCGACAAGATAGGAAGTATCAAGAGATATGTGGTGACTTAGTGTAGTTTTACCTTCAATCAAAAGTTTGTTATTTTTAAACGGTGCCGGCGTTGTACTGTTTTACTCTCAGGCAGAAATTAGAAGAAGAATTCTGCCTGGAGGTTTGATGATCTTGGCGGTTTGTAACTAAGGTCCATTGCTGTTCTCACACATAACTGAAGAGTATGGGAAAACTTCAGTTGGGGGAACGGTCTGCAGATTACCTGCTTTGAGGTATGTTCAGTATTTTTATTTCTAGAGAGATGAAAAAATTCTAGAAAATGCTGACAGAGCCTTGTGTATTTGAGGTAAGCCTGATGCAGTGATTTAACAGCAACTGGGATCATGCTTACAAAACAGGGTAATACTCATGTTAATACTCATATTACTTAGTGACAAAACGTTTACATGATTTCATAAATAGGACGTTTTTTCTCTGAGGGAGAAAAGTCTTTATTTGGGGCCTAAGGGGTTAATCATCCATTTGCAAGTGGGCGCAATGCTGCGTTAGTTTTTTTCTCTTAAAGGCAAAGTAACGTTTTTGTTTAATTGCTGTTTCACCTTTATTAAAGTGTTTTCCAAGCTTGCTTGTCTCATTACTAGTCTGTTAAACATGTCTGACATAGAGGAAACTCCTTGTTCAATATGTTTGGAAGCCATTGTGGAACCCCCTCTTAGAATGTGTACCAAATGTACTGAAATTTCTATAAACTATAAAGACCATATTATGGCGCTTAAAGATTTATCTCCAGGAGATTCTCTGACTGAAAAAAGGGAGATTATGCCATCTAGCTCTCCTCATGTGTCAGAACCTATAACTCCCGCTCAAGTGACGACAAGTACATCTAGCGCGTCTAATTCTTTTACCTTGCAGGACATGACGGCAGTTATGAACGCTACCCTCTCAGAGGTATTGTCCAAACTGCCAGGGTTACAAGGAAAGCGAGACAGCTCTGGGGCTAGAACTAATACAGAGCTTTCTGGCGCTTTAATGCCTGTGTCCAATATACCCTCACAATACTCAGAAGCAGAGGCATGGGCAGAGGTTCACTCTTTCCATCTCTCAGCTATCCATATCCCAGGAGTAGAGAACTGGGAGGCGGATTTTCTAAGTCGGCAGACTTTTCATCCGGGGGAGTGGGAGCTCCATCCGGAGGTATTTGCCCAGCTGATTCAACTATGGGGCAAACCAGAACTGGATCTGACGGCGTCTCGTCAGAACGCCAATCTTCCTTGTTACGGGTCCAGGTCAAGGGATCCCCAGGCAGCGCTGATAGAGCAGTGCCCTGGTCCTTCAGCCTGGCTTATGTGTTTCCACCGTTTCCTCTCCTCCCTCGTCTGATTGCCAAGATCAAGCAGGAGAGACCTTCAGTGATTTTGATAGCGCCTGCGTGGCCACGCAGGACTTGGTATGCGGATCTGGTGGACATATCATCCTCTCCACCATGGACTCTGCCGCTGAGGCAGGACCTTCTACTCCAAGGCCCATTCAAACATCCAAATCTAATTTCTCTGCGTCTGACTGCTTGGAGATTGAACGCTTGATTTTATCAAGAGGTGGTTTCTCCGAGGCGGTCATTGATACCTTGATTCAGGCTCAAAAGCCTGTCACCAGGAAAATCTATCATAAGATATGGTGTAAATATCTTCATTGGTGTGAATCGAAGGGTTACTTGTGGAGTAAGGTCAGGATTACTAGGATTCTATCCTTTCTCCAAGAAGGATTGGAAAAGGGATTATCGGCTAGTTCCTTAAAGGGACAGATTTCTGCTCTGTCTATTCTTTTGCACAAGCGTCTGGCTGATGTTCCAGACGTTCAGGCGTTTTGTCAGGCTTTGGTTAGAATCAGGCCTGTGTTTAAACCTGTTGCTCCGCCATGGAGTTTAAATTTAGTTCTTAAAGTTCTTCAAGGGGTTCCGTTTGAACCCTTGCATTCCATAGATATCAAGCTTTTATCTTGGAAAGTTCTGTTTTTAGTAGCTATCTCTTCGGCTCGAAGAGTTTCAGAGTTATCTGCCTTGCAGTTTGATTCCCCTTATCTGATCTTTCATGCAGATAAGGTAGTTTTGTGTACCAAACCTGGGTTTCTTCCTAAGGTAGTATCTAATAGGAATATCAATCAGGAAATTGTTGTTCCGTCTCTGTGTCCTAATCCTTCTTCAAAGAAGGAACGTCTGTTACACAATCTTGACGTTGTTCGTACTTTAAAGTTTTATTTACAAGCTACTAAGGATTTTCGTCAAACATCTGCATTGTTTGTTGTCTACTCTGGAAAGAGAAGAGGCCAAAAGGCTTTGGCAACTTCTCTTTCTTTTTGGCTGAGAAGCATAATCCGTGTAGCTTATGAGACTGCTGGCCAGCAGCCTCCTGAAAGAATTACAGCTCATTCTACTAGAGCGGTAGCTTCCACATGGGCTTTTAAACATGAGGCCTCTGTTGAACAGATTTGTAAAGCGGCGACTTGGTCTTCGCTTCATACTTTTTCTAAATTCTACAAATTTTATACTTTTGCTTCCTCGGAGGCTATTTTTGGGAGAAAGGTCTTACAGGCAGTGGTGCCTTCCGTTTAAGTGCCTGCCTTGTCCCTCCCTTCATCCGTGTCCTAAAGCTTTGGTATTGGTATCCCACAAGTAATGAATGAACCCGTGGACTGGATACACCTTACAAGAGAAAACAAAATTTATGCTTACCTGATAAATTTCTTTCTCTTGTGGTGTATCCAGTCCACGGCCCGCCCTGTCACTTTAAGGCAGGTGTTTTTATTTTTTAAACTACAGTCACCACTGCACCCTATAGTTTCTCCTTTTTCTTACTTGTCTTCGGTCGAATGACTGGAGGTGGGGGTTAGGGGAGGAGCTATATAGACAGCTCTGCTGTGGGTGTCCTCTTGCAACTTCCTGTTGGGAAGGAGAATATCCCACAAGTAATGGATGAACCCGTGGACTGGATACACCACAAGAGAAAGAAATTTATCAGGTAAGCATAAATTTTGTTTTTATGTTTACACCTAACACCCTAACATGAACCCCGAGTCTAAACACCCCTAATCTTACACTTATTAACGCCTAATCTGCCGCCCCTGACATCGCCGACACCTGCATTATACTTATTAACCCCTAATCTGCCGCTCCGGACATCGCCGCCACCTACATTATACTTATTAACACTTAATCTGCTGCCCTCAACATTGCCAACACCTACATTATATTTATTAACCCCTAATCTCCCACCCCAAATGTCGCCGCAACCTACCTACATTTATTAACCCCTAATCTGCTGCCCCCAATGTCGCAGCCACTATATTAAATGTATTAACCCCTAAGTCTAACCCTAACACCCCCTAACTTAAATATAATTTAAATAAATCTAAATAAAATTCCTATCATTACCTAAATTATTCCTATTTAAAACTAAATACTTACCTATAAAATAAACCCTAAAATAGCTACAATATAACTAATAGTTACATTGTAGCTAGCTTAGGGTTTATTTTTATTTTACAGGCAAGTTTGTATTTATTTTAACTAGGTAGAATAGTTACTAAATAGTTATTAACTATTTTACTAACTACCTAGCTAAAATAAATACAAATTTACCTGTAAAATAAAACCTAACCTAAGTTACACTAACACTTAACCTTACACTACAATTAAATAAATTCCCTACATTAAATACAATTAAATAAATTAAATTAAATTTGCTATATCACAGGGGGCGGAGCCGACACGCAAGGAATATGGCCGCAACTAGTTAGAGCTCCGTATAGACCAGCTTTAATGGGCCTATAAAAGATGATCTAAAGTCAGATCAAATGGTGAAATCCAGACCACCACACTGCTAAGAGACCCCAGATGCAAAACACCACAGCACCGGCCCGGTGATAGTCGGTATAGTTGAATGTTAGCATAACACACAGGGAGGGCTGAACTAGAGCTACGCAGTTTCCATTAACCTGCTGAATAAAACCCACGGGCCTCTTTCTGTAACATCTTGCTGCTTGACGATCAGCCCTGACTTGGATTACAAGACGACAGGAGGCATTAACAGAAACAGAAAGTGGCTGACCTGATTAAACAAACGGATTGTGGGAACAAGGTAATGTGGCGCACTAAACCACACAGACATTTTGTGCACTCACAAGGCAATGACTCATAGTTAAAACATCAGTAGGCTCAGTAGTAAACTTAGGAATAATCCCTCAGAGCGTTCCCTAGGAAAAGCAGAGAGGATTGAGGACCCTCCTGTTCTACAATAATAACCTACATTATGGAGGATATATCTTCAAGGCTGCATGCCCTCTTTTCAGCTTTTGAAAATTCGTTGACACAAAAGATTAACTGCGCACTACACGATACTGATACTGGAGGCAAGAATTCCGATATTACTACACCGGAGACAGAGAATGGAGACAAACCCATATGCTCAATTCTAGAAGCGGCAGGATTTATAGTTACCATTAGCACTAGGGACACTATAACTGCATCTCACGAACATGACTTATGGTCTTCACAGGAGCGGAGTAATAATCTTACAGTGGCTACTATTACATCAGTGAGCGAGTTGAGAATGGGGCCTGAGCTATTGGATCACTTCTTTGCCGGTGCATCGAGCAGAGCTCAGCAACATGATACCTTTGTTGCCTTCAGAAAGTTAGTTGATTCAGGGCAGACTTGCTTATTCCGCTTCCAGATCTATACTAGCGGCGGCCACAGATTTAGTAGGAGGAACACAGTACCCTGGAATCCCCACACTTCGGTATCCAAACAGGAGTGTCCTGTAAAAACTGGCTATGCTATACGGATCGTTGGGGTAGGGTAAGTCCCTTGGTCAGAGTCATCTGCAGCTATAACTGGTGGACTTTAGAGGATCCATGGACTTCTTAACAAGGGATCTACCTGCTTTGGCTGCTTTATAGAACTCCCATACTGTGACTCTATCTAATGCCTACTATGTATATAAGTCTGCTACCTCGACTTCTTCCACACTCTATTGCAGCCTGACTCTACCTATACACCTAGCTTTACAGACAAAAACATTAATATAAGATTTATTACTGATGATGATATATGTATTGTGGGAGCCTATTAAGCTTTGGGTATAACTAAAATTATCATATGCCTTTGTTTTTATGTTGCACTACACTGTGTGCAGAATTATTAGGCAAATGAGTATTTTGACCACATCATCCTCTTTATGCATGTTGTCTTAGTCCAAGCTGTATAGGCTCGAAAGCCTGCTACCAATTAAGCATATTAGGTGATGTGCATCTCTGTAATGAGAAGGGGTGTGGTCTAATGACATCAACACCCTATATCAGGTGTGCATAATTATTAGGCAACTTCCTTTCCTTTGGCAAAATGGGTCAAAAGAAGGACTTGACAGGCTCAGAAAAGTCAAAAATAGTGAGATATCTTGCAGAGGGATGCAGCACTCTTAAAATTGCAAAGCTTCTGAAGCGTGATCATCGAACAATCAAGCGTTTCATTCAAAATAGTCAACAGGGTCGCAAGAAGCGTGTGGAAAAACCAAGGCACAAAATAACTGCCCATGAACTGAGAAAAGTCAAGCGTGCAGCTGCCAAGATGACACTTGCCACCAGTTTGGCCATATTTCAGAGCTGCAACATCACTGGAGTGCCCAAAAGCACAAGGTGTGCAATACTCAGAGACATGGCCAAGGTAAGAAAGGCTGAAAGACGACCACCACTGAACAAGACACACAAGCTGAAACGTCAAGACTGGGCCAAGAAATATCTCAAGACTGATTTTTCTAAGGTTTTATGGACTGATGAAATGAGAGTGAGTCTTGATGGGCCAGATGGATGGGCCCGTGGCTGGATTGGTAAAGGGCAGAGAGCTCCAGTCCTACTCAGACGCCAGCAAGGTGGAGGTGGAGTACTGGTTTGGGATGGTATCATCAAAGATGAGCTTGTGGGGCCTTTTCGGGTTGAGGATGGAGTCAAGCTCAACTCCCAGTCCTACTGCCAGTTTCTGGAAGACACCTTCTTCAAGCAGTGGTACAGGAAGAAGTCTACATCCTTCAAGAAAAACATGATTTTCATGCAGGACAATGCTCCATCACAAGCGTCCAAGTACTCCACAGCGTGGCTGGCAAGAAAGGGTATAAAAGAAGAAAATCTAATGACATGGCCTCCTTGTTCTAAAAGATATATAAGAAGCGCTCACAAGGGCTAAAGACAATTTAAATTTATTAATTACAAATTCAACTTCAATAAAAATAAAATAAAATAAAACTTCAGAGTGCGCACTCTTACAAGACAATTTAAACTAAACGTTACAACAATTCTTTAATTAATTCAAAAAACTTTATCTTAAGCCAACTTTTCTTTTCTTATGTGCAAAAGGTGCTGTTAGCAGATATTGGTGATAAAACAAACTTTCCCAAGTCTCTTGTTTATTTCTAAGCAAGATTTATATAACAAAGGTGGGGAGATCGATTTAGCTCCTTAAGTTCAATTAGATTCAAATCCAATAGCCAATCAGGTCTCTCTGTTTACGTTATTTGGTATTTTCAAATCTTAACCGTTTTACCGGTGATTGTATCCAGGCTATTTTAAAACCAAAGTTCTTTAGTCTCTTTAAGATACTTGTTACTTTTAATGTTGCAGTTCTTTGTGTAAAAAAGTATCTATTTTGGCTTCACACAGTTATTTTTAGCGGTGTAACAGATACGGCTTACCGTGATTTTTCTACCGCTGATCTTCACTTGTAAGAACAAGAAGAAATCCCCGCCCTCCGATGACAACGGACAGTCAGCCTCTATTGCCTCCAGGCTAAAGGGAATCCTCTCATTTGCTTATCGATGCTGGTTCTTGATTTTCACACCCGATATTTACTTGCGATCTCCTTAGCAAGTTTCCTTGCGGTCTCCTTAGCAAGTTTGCACAGCTTTTGTGGAAGCTGTCAGATCCTTGGAAATCACTCCTTTATATCCAAATCAGACTTCTATGGTTGTGTGTCTGATTCTGTGTATCCTTTGTGTCCTATCATCAACGCGTTTCCGCTCACAATGAGCCTTTTTCAAGATGATATCCTCAGGTGTAATCCACCTTCTTATAGCCTTCTTAATTATCTGCTTGACCATTTCTTAAAGGGATTTTTTGTATCCTCTTACTTAAACTAATATATGAAAATGAAAATGTCTGCAATCAAATGTATAAAAATTATATAAAATTGTCCTTCTTATATTAAATTTTTTTTCATTTTGTTAATGGATATATATATATAAACACACAATTGATTTATAAAATGAAAATGAATAATAAACACTTTTCAAAGATATGGTTTTTCTAATTATTTCTCAACCTCATAGAGAAGATATTGTGAACGACTAACAAATGACTCTTAACTAGTCAACAGGGTCGCAAGAAGCGTGTGGAAAAACCAAGGCGCAAAATAACTGCCCATGAACTGAGAAAAGTCAAGCGTGCAGCTGCCAAGATGACACTTGCCACCAGTTTGGCCATATTTCAGAGCTGCAACATCACTGGAGTGCCCAAAAGCACAAGGTGTGCAATACTCAGAGACATGGCCAAGGTAAGAAAGGCTGAAAGACGACCACCACTGAACAAGACACACAAGCTGAAACGTCAAGACTGGGCCAAGAAATATCTCAAGACTGATTTTTCTAAGGTTTTATGGACTGATGAAATGAGAGTGAGTCTTGATGGGCCAGATGGATGGGCCCGTGGCTGGATTGGTAAAGGGCAGAGAGCTCCAGTCCGACTCAGACGCCAGCAAGGTGGAGGTGGAGTACTGGTTTGGGCTGGTATCATCAAAGATGAGCTTGTGGGTTCTTTTCGGGTTGAGGATGGAGTCAAGCTCAACTCCCAGTCCTACTGCCAGTTTCTGGAAGACACCTTCTTCAAGCAGTGGTACAGGAAGAAGTCTACATCCTTCAAGAAAAAGATGATTTTCATGCAGGACAATGCTCCATCACACGCGTCCAAGTACTCCACAGCGTGGCTGGCAAGAAAGGGTATAAAAGAAGAAAATCTAATGACATGGCCTCCTTGTTCACCTGATCTGAACCCCATTGAGAACCTGTGGTCCATCATCAAATGTGAGATTTACAAGGAGGGAAAACAGTACACCTCTCTGAACAGTGTCTGGGAGGCTGTGGTTACTGCTGCACGTAATGTTGATGGTGAACAGATCAAAACACTGACAGAATCCATGGATGGCAGGCTTTTGAGTGTCCTTGCAAAGAAAGGTGGCTATATTGTCACTGATTTGTTTTTGTTTTGTTTTTGAATGTCAGAAATGTATATTTGTGAATGTTGAGATGTTATATTGGTTTCACTGGTAAAAATAAATAATTGAAATGGGTATATATTTGTTTTTTGTTAAGTTGCCTAATAATTATGCACAGTAATAGTCACCTGCACACACAGATATCCTCCTAAAATAGCTATAACTAAAAACAAACTAAAAACTACTTCCAAAACTATTTAGCTTTGATATTAATGAGTTTTTTGGGTTCATTGAGAACATGGTTGTTGTTCAATAATAAAATTAATCCTCAAAAATACAACTTGCCTAATAATTCTGCACTCCCTGTATATTTGTTTACCGGATGTCTACGGAAGGTTCCATGTATGTACTTATTATATTTAAGGACACAGATATATATCTGGAAATGTCGTTTGGAGATGCAAAGTACAGTCTTACATTTGCTGGGGTTTATTTAACCTTTTAGGAGTATATATAACATTATCCTGTACACTCTTTGTACTTTAAACATACCTACCAATATACACAACCTAGATAACATAGGGAGATACCATAGTGGAGTATCTTCCCTGTACTTACTGCTTGTTTTTTTTTTTAAATGACATACGAGATATTATAATACGGTTGTGCCATCGGCGGCCGTGACGGTGCAGCTTAGTCCCCCTATTTGGTCTTACTGAGGAATGTTTGTGTAGTACAAATTCTTTTAGGTCTTAAACTCCACTAGTATACACTATAGTATACAATATTTATGACCCCTAGCAAATGGGGATACCCCCCAATCTAAATGTTGCCTACCTAATTGACATACAATTGTAAACATATATAGACAAATTTCTGGCCAATAATATTAAATATAGAATAACCAACATATATCTCCCCGCCCATATGTTCCCTCCTACACCTTATGATTACTGGCCTAGCCAACCATGGCACCCATTCCCTAGCCCAATGGGATAGCTATTACATGTTTACCTCGGGTCATCATACATAGTTAGTGACATACCATATTCTGATGTTACTACCTAGATTGGTCACTCCTTATACCATAATCCGATAATAGTTCCTTTACCCTATTAATGATTACATATTTCAAACTGGAAGGGATTCCGACAGTTGATGGGTATGAAACTTAGAGCCGACATCACTTTGTCTTGTATCGATATTGCACATCAATAGCATCCATACTACAACTAGACCTACAATTCCAGCTTGCTAGGTGCCCATATGGTCTCCACAATCTGAGAAATTGTGCTAGTTTCTGCAAGTATTATAATACTATTATAGTCCTCCTAACCTCAAGTATATCCCTTTTACTCAGCTAAGATAATGGTATGGTCTTTTGTGACTCCTTTTTGGCGAATAAAAGAAAAGTAAGGTATCTCCCCTCATCCTTTCCCACTCTACGTGATAGAGTGGGTCATATCCAGTCCCCCTTTTCCGTCTCTGTCCAGTGGTGACAATTACCCCTGAGGGGAGATACAAATTATATCTAACTTATATCCCTTTACCGTATTGGTTGAGTTTTGCAATGATCCCAGTAGGGTAATACAGCCCACTGAACATCTTATATGGTCAAAATTTGATGCAGAGATCCTGTGTCTCCTTACAATGAGGTATATACTTTTTCCCAACAAATTATTCCTCTATTTTTGCTTCCAGCCTTACATCTTTGAATTTATGATGGCGCCCCCCATTTCCCCCATTACCCCTTATTTCCCCCCCCTTCATGACACCATTGAGCTTATCTCATAAGCAAAGGAAAATGAATCCTATAGAAACATTTATTTTCTTTTTACATGACAACCACCTAATTCATTCATCAACAATACTTCATTTCAGTGATCACATCAACTCCCAAGTTATAGATAGACCTTGAAGTGTAGATAACTCATTATCTGTATTGAAGTGAAGTAGACGGATCTATAAAAGATCTATTATACCATTTGTATTATTTAATTGTGCACATGGGTTTTTTCACTTGTATTTCTCTGGATGGTGATAGTCTATTGATGAGTGTAATTCACATGTTCACAGAAGAAGAAAATGTTACCCATGATGGTTGAAACTTATTTCATAATTTGTTGTTGATATATATAGTTAATGTTTTATACCTTACCAAGCCCAAAAACTTCTGCCCGTCTGGAGGACCACTTCTGCCGGCTTCGTTGACGATATCTTGCCGCTTGGATGAAGACTTCTCCCGGTAAGTTAATCTTCAGGGGTTAGTGTTAGGATTTTTTAAGGGTGTATTGGGTTAGGGCTTTGGGCAGCAATAGAGCTAAATGCCCTTTTAAGGGCAATGCCTATCCAAATGCCCTTTTCAGGGCATGAGGAGCTTAGGTTTTTGTAGTTAGGGTTTTATTTGGGGGTTGGTTGTGTGGGTGGTGAGTTTTACTGTTGGGGGGTTGTTTGTATTTTTTTTTACAGGTAAAAGGGCTAATTTCTTTGGGGCAATGCTCTGAAAAAGGCCCTTTTAAGGGCTATTGGTAGTTTAGTTTAGGCTAGGGTTTTTTTTTAATTTTGGGTGGTCTTTTTTATTTTGATAGGGCTATTAGATTAGGTGTAATTAGTTTAAAGATCTGTAATATGTTTTTTATTTTCTGTAATTTAGTGTTATTTTTGTGATTTAGCTAATTTAATTTAATTTATTTAATTGTATTTAATGTAGGGAATTGATTTAATTGTAGTGTAGTGTTAGGTGTTATTGTAACTTAGGTTAGGTTTTATTTTACAGGTAAATTTGTATTTATTTTAGCTAGGTAGTTATTAAATAGTTAATAACTATTTAATAACTATTCTACTTAGTTAAAATAAATACAAACTTGCCTGTAAAATAAAAGAAACCCTAAGCTAGCTACAATGTAACTATTAGTTATATTGTAGCTATCTTAGGGTTTATTTTATAGGTAAGTATTTAGTTTTAAATAGGAATAATTTAGTTAATGATAGTCATTTTATTTAGATTTATTTAAATTATATTTAAGTTAGGGGGTGTTAGGGTTAGACTTAGGTTTATAGGGTTAATAAATTTAGAATAGTGGTGGCGACGTTGGGGACGGCAGATTAGGGGTTAATAAATGTAGGTAGGTGGCGGTGATGTTGGGGGCAGCAGATTAGGGGTTAATAAGTATAATGTAGGTGGCGGCGATATTAGGGATGGCAGATTAGGGGTTAATAATATTTAACTAGTGTTTGCGAGGCGGAAGTGCGGCGGTTTAGCGGTTAAAATATTTATTATAGTGGCGGCGATGTCCGGATCGATAGATTAGGGGTTAAAATTTTAAATATAGTGTTTGCGATGCGGGAGGGCCTTGGTTTAGGGGTTAATAGGTAGTTTATGGGTTTTAGTGTACTTTTTAGCACTATAGTTATGTTTTATGCTACGGCGTTGTAGTGTAAAACTCATAACTACTGACTTTAGAATGCGTTACGGATCTTGTCGGTATTGGCTGTACCGCTCACTTTTTGGCCTCCCAGGACAAACTCGTAATACCAGCGCTATGGAAGTCCCATAGAAAAAGGCTTTATGAACTTTACGTAAGTAGGTTTGCGGTAAGGCCAACAAAGTGTGCGGTACACCTATACCTGCAAGACTCGTAATAGCAGCAGGCGTAAAAAAAAGCAGCGTTAGGATCTGTTAACATAGCTTTTTTACCTTAGCGCACAACTCGTAATCTAGCCGAAATTTTGCAAAAAAATGTAACAATTTTTTTTATTTAATCATATTTGGCGGCCAAATAATGGCATGAAATATAACAAAATGGGGCTAGATCAATACCTTTGATTGTCTTTTTTAGAAATATATACAGTTTTATATATATATAAATAAATAAAAAAATTAAAAAAATCTTTTTCTTTTTTATTCTCGAAAAATTCCCAGTAGTGAACGGGTTAAAACACTTTTAACAAAATAACAAATTCTCACAATGCTTTCATTTTTTTCTCTCCTTCTTCAAAGGATTACGTATTTATCTAAATGTGTCTTTGAAATATACCTATACTTTTACATATAGGGGGCTCTTTATGCCTAATGTGATACTTTGTGCGAGAATTATCAAGCTTAGAATGGAGCTTTATGCCCCTGTTTCCGCGCGAGCCTTCAGGCTCGCCGGAAACAGCAGTTATGGAGCAATGGTCTTTAGACCGCTGCTCCATAACTTTTCTGCCTGCTCTGAGGCTGCGGACATTAATCCACCCGATCCTATATGATCGGGCTGATTGACACCCCCTGCTAGCGGCCGATTGGCCGCAAACCTGCAGGGGGTGCCATTGCACAAGCAGTTCACCAGAACTGCTTGTGCAATGCATTTAAGATCCTTACCTACTTGGAATTAAAGGATCCAAAAATTAATAAATAGTAATAAAAGATACAGAAAAGTTAAGATATATGTAACTATTTTGGCATGCAGTTGTAACTGTCTGCGTTCTTTATTTTTGTTCTAGAAATTTGTTATACATACAGGAATTCCAGATGCTTTTTTTAACCCCTTCGCTGATGGGAATTTCAAAGAAAAACTTCCCCAAAGTACTGAAGAATTTTTAGCATTTTTGCTATCACTCCGTTTAAACAGAAATAGAGCTTTTGATTATTTTAAATTTACCAATGAAAACTATATATATATATATATATATATATATATATATATATATATATATATATATATATATACAGTATATATATATATTTAACATTAACAACCCAAGGTATTGATCTAGGCCCAATTTGGAACATTTGATGCCACTATTTAGCCCTCAGATACGATCATATATAAATAAAAAAATAAATTAACTTTTTCGTAAACTTTGGATTTCTCACTGAAGTTATGTATTTGCATACGGTATGCCAGAATGCATTTTTTTTACATTTTATATTATTTACTTATTTATTTTTATTATTTTGCAGTGTAGTGATACCTCCTCAATCCTCCCACCTCCCCCCAAACACCTCTTTAACTCCCTCCCTCTAGTTGCAGCCATCTTAGGTACTGTCAGCTGTCTGACAGTACCCAGTTACCATATGAAGTCAGATGTCCGCAGCTGGAGCTTCCTGAAGCTGCAACATAGATCTACGTAATGTGGTACAATGGGCTTTGTACTGCATTGCGTAGATCTACGTAAATTGGGGTTAAGGGGTTAAATATATATATATTTTGTATTTTTTAGACTATTACAATATTGGTAACAAAAAATGTCAAGCCATTATATGATATAACCTTAAGGCAAATTGATGGCATTATAAGCAGCAAAATGCAGTCATTTTATCCCATGTGTATACAAGGATAAGAAGCAGGTAGGAGCTCTGCAATAAGGTATGATGTTAGACTTTATGATGTTGGGTATATGGTTTGATTGCCAGTTTCTTTGTAACTATTGTCTAGTGTAACCAGGGCCGCCACTAGAAATTTTGGGGCCCCTGACTCAACCATTGATCAGCCCCCCCCCCCCCCTCCTTTGACATGTGCAATTTTTGACCAAGTGACTAAAATGTATATGCACTTTATTCTTAATTGTCTATTTAAACTTGGAAATGTTGTAAAGGTAGTAACATACACAGACACACAGACACAGACACAATCATACACTGAAACACACAAACACACTCACACATAAGGAGTCACATATCGACACTCTAGCAGACACGCAAAGAAACACACTCAGACACAGAAACCCAAACAGACACTTAGCACTTGTTTACATTGACCTGACAAGTAATGAGGTAAACTACAGTTTTGTAAAAAAAGGAGATTTAGAAAACAAAATATGGAGTTCTGATTATCTTTTTGTAAAGGAAGATACAAACAGCATGCAGTGGCTGAAAGGAAGGGCCCTGAACTGCCTAAACAATAATTTAAAGGTTAAATGGTGGAGTGGTTACTTCCGGAAAGGTCTTGTTAGTCTCAAAGTCTGTAGAAAGATGTGAATAATTAGTAGTAAGGTCAAAATGTCCTAAAAAGGAACAGACAATGGACACACACACAAACTCAAACTTGCACATACACCCAAGGAAACACTGACAGAGACAGCCTCAAAAAACACACAAAGACATATACACACATACACACACAGAGACACCCACAGAAAACACACAAAGACATACACACACACACAGAGAGACAACCACATGAAAAACACAGAAAGACATACATACACACACCCTCACTGAGACATCCACAGAAAACACACAAAGACATACACACACCCTCACAGAGACACCCACAGAAAACACAGACACACATACATACATACATACACACAAACAACCTCACAGAAACACCCATAGAAAAAGCTCAAAGACATATGCACACACCCTCAAAGACATCCACAGAAAATGCACAAAGACATACACACGGTAACACCCACCCTCACAGAGAGACCCACAGATAAAAAATACATACACATAGAGACACAAACCAAAGCACAAAGACATAAACACATACACCCACAGAAACACTCACAGGAGGAAACATTTATGCACCTTGCATCTCCTAAATCAACAGGATGTGACATGCATGATAAAAAAAATGCAGAAATTAAGAGATCACTTTTTAAAGAATCATATTTGTAAATGTGCAAACAAAAATAATTCTGTGAATTCAAAATTGTACATTAATGAGCTGGGTAGATGGCTAGATGAAGAAAAGTACCTTTAAAAGGTTGACAAAGGTTGACAGCACCACTTCAAATATAGTGTACAAATTTTCCCATCTGTCAGCTATACTTATGGATTTTGAAAATGCTGTACTCTATATGGTCTTGGTGGGACCATAAGCGGTGGTACTCATACCATTAGATCTGGTTAAATGCAGGATTTAGGCTTGTTGGTATGTATTTCAAAACTAAGTCAGCTGTAGTGTATACTGAACAGTTTTAAGTTAACCTGTCTCATTTCAAACACTGAGCAATCTTAGTCTGAGAGTATAAAATTTTATGCAGATGTAAAAATCTTAGATAAAATGCCTCCTTGCATCTAGAAAGTCTTGCATAAAGGGGCAGTAAACTGGAATGTAATATATATATAAAATGCATATCTGCCAAAAGGGCATCTACCATTTGTGTATTGAGGAGGAAACATTTCTGCATGGTTTTAAATATAGAATTTCTACAGCATTGTCAAATAATCATAAATACACTGCTGCTAAAAAAATGTGTTTTTATGGACCCCTAGCCCCACCATACAACTACTACCACACTGAAGTTACAATCCAAAATTGCACAAAGAAATAAAAAACATTTGCTAAGTAAGTCCTACCTCCTCTTCAAATGAAAGTGATCTGCCGTCTGACTCAGGCACACACTGTACAAAGTGCCAAGTCTGTCTCACACTGAGCATAGTGGTTTAGAGCACACTAAGAAATCCTCTCAAATGCTAATACTTTACTCCTTGTAATAACATTTCCCATGCTCAATTAGCAATCTGCTATAGTACCCACTGGTGGCTGCCAAAATTTAAAACATTTTTTAGTTCTTGCCTCATGGGACCCCCCTGGCTCATTGGGCCCCTGACAGGAGTCACCCCTGTCACCCCCTGATGGCGGCCCTGAGTGTAACATTCTGAACAAATGAAGGCATATGTATATATCTAATCACTTCAGAGTTCTTTTGAGTGTTGATAAAGATGTCTACAGAGACTAGATATGCTTTGCTGTCCCCTTTTCCCAAACAGTATTCTAGCATGCTCTGCTTGAATTGCAGTAATATAATCTATCTAGAACACCATTTATGACATTTGTCATATCCACCTTGCTAAACTAGGGTTGTATTTTTGTACCACAAACTGAGTATTAATAGCTTGAAACAATTAATTGTGATTTCTAATTAGGGATTTCCTGTATGTACAAAGGATACATTCAATCGAATGGAGTATAAGTTACTTTAGCATTACCTTAATTACTTCTTTCTAAAAGGTTTGAATTACTGGACAGCTGCTGCAAATATGAAGGAAGTTTCCCATGGTTCCTCATTGCCTCCAGCATCTGTCATAAGTAGTTGGATGGATTTGATGCAAATGATGTGGGGTTAGGTACCATTGACATTGAGTTAACAGTTTAACAAAAGTTTCTATAGTCTGGACTGATACTGAACCTTTTATAGTTAATGTGTAAATGTGATTTTTAAATTGAATTTGTGTGTGTGTGTGTATGTATGTATGTCTGTGTGTATATATATATATATAAGTGGTATATATAAAACATTTAAACAAAAATGGCATGCGAAAATCACCTATGCTTTTATATTAAAACAGGCATAAAATTCCATATTCTGCTTTGCCAGTCACCAGTTTACAAGGGGTCCCAATGTTGACTGGCCCTAACACTACAACAGTGATTTTGTAGGCATTTTTCTGCAGCATTTGAAATGTTTTTGTCTATATTTGCAAGTCGACGTGTGCCAATATATAATGTGTGAGCAATATAAGGTTAGTGCACTGACTAAGGGCTATATTACAAGTGGTGCGCACATTTTTTTCCTGCTCGCACGCTATCTGCCCTAAAATGAATAAATTATCACGGCTGCATTAGTGCGAGTATTAAAAGTAAAAAATATTTCAACACCTATATATCTATATCTATATCTATATGAATATATACACAGTCACAATAGAAGGAATTCACTGAACATAGATGGTGAGCGGTATTAAAGTCAAAATTGACAGTGCTTACTTGTAACAATGTCACATAAAAGCGGTGACTAATATTGTACACGGATTCAAACTGTAAGTTTCTCACATTAAAGGGTGTCTGATGTGTAGCAGTCAGTCCGAACACAAGTCTGGCCGAAAACACTTGGCAATAATGCTACAAAAGTACGGGTAATAACACACACGGCATATATACTGTATATAAATATATATATTTTCCTCCTGTATCTGCACTCCGACTTCAACCAAGGTGCCAAGTCAAATATGCAAAATATGTTCAATGAGGACTCCACTCACTGGATTTAAGTGAAAAGATAATCCTTATAGTTTACTAAAACATGGTGACCTTTCGAGGTCCACAGATCCCTTCCTCAGACCAAAACACAGTGCAAGAAAATGATACAATTTATACATGTAAAGCCCCTCCCCCACACATTCAAAAATTGCACCAAAAGTTAGTAACCATGGTGATCTCAACAGTTGCTAAAGTGTAATTAGTATACATATGGTCATACAAATCTTTTTTAATTTTTTTTATTTAATTTATTTATCACCGGCAGGGTGGTTCAAAATACAAAATCTCAGCCATACACGGCCATATATGATTTATACAGAAAGAAAGCAAACAGCAATTGTATTCATACAAATTTGAGCTAATGCATGAAAAGATTATAGCATCATTTTACCAATGTTTTTTACAGTTCATTTAAAAAAAGAAAAATGTAGGTAAATAGCCTTTTAAATGCAAGGCGATTATGTAAATAATTTCATAGTGTAAACATATATATATCAAACGTGATTATCAGTTTTTTATGCTGTGATCAATTATAGAAACAAACGAGCTCGGGAGTCAAGAGAGAGAAAAAAAAAAGGAAAAGAGGAGCCACTCCCCTACCTCCACTCCGCCCCTAATGCTCTTTCTTAGGATTTTTAGTACCAAGATACTAGAAATACTTCACGTAAGATTAAATTTTCAAAATACACAGACCTTTGAAATAATTTTGTAAGTATGTATTGTGTCGGTATAGGATAGGTCTGTATAATTTCCAACCATTTATTGAAGAAACATTGTATTTGTTTATTATGTATACTGGATATGTTATGCTGTTCAAACATAATCTGTGTTTTAATTGCCTCAATAAATGATCTAAAGGAGGGGGGCTTTCTGTTTTTCCAGTTTTTCAAAATCAAATTTCGAACAATTAGAATAACAGTATTAATCAAATTATAACACTGTGAATCAGAGGTCAAGAAAAAAATAGATCTTGGCTCAACTTGCCATAACTGTCTTATTTTTGGGCAATACCAAAAGCAGTGGAGTAAATCTACTGCAGGGGAATGGCATTTATAACAGTAACCTTGTTGTTCTTGTGACCATCAAGCTAATCTTTTCAGTGAGATATACGCATTATTAAGAAGTTTTAGGTGAGATTCATACAAATCTAATAAAACAATTATCTCATGTGCATATATGATATCAAAAAATTATATATAGTGTAGTGTATAACATGAAATTAATCTTTGCCCCCAGCAAGATAATAGTGTTGTATCTTTAAAATGAAAGCTGCAGCTAATTGTGTCCAGTATTCAGCTAGATCTAAGTATAGCACGATCAAGTCTTTTATAATCGGCCGCTAGCAGGGTGTGTCAATCAATCCGATCATATTTGATTGGGTTGATTTCTGTCCGCGGCCTCAGAGCAGACGGACAAGTTATGGAGCCGCGGTCTTTAGACCGCTGCTTCATATATTTTGTTTCCGGTGAGCCTAAAGGCTCGCCGGAAACAAGGGGCATCAAGCTCCATAAGGAGTTTGATAAATTGACCCCTCAGAATGAGTTTAATATCATACCATTTAATAGTTGTATCAATACACCCCTAAGTATGCGGATGACTTTAATACATATGACCAGAAACCCTGTATATATATTAAACTCATTCTGAGGGGTCAATTTATCAAACTCCTTATGGAGCTTGATTGGCCGCAAATCTGCAGGGGGCGGCATTGCACCAGCAGTTCACATGAACTGATGGTGCAATGATAAATGCCAACAGCGTATGCTATCGGAATTTATTGATGTGCAGTGGACATAATACGCTACATCGTATCATGTCTGCTCGCACTTACATAAATATACCCCCTAGTGTTAAAGCGCTTACCTTATGAAGCGCTATAGTGTTTCACAGTTCAAGTTGTTTGTATCACAGGCTGCTGTGTTTGGTCCTTAAAGTCCTGTTACGTATGAGTCAATGCTATAGTACAAACATGATGACATCACATCTCCACATGGCTAATTAGAATAGTCGTGAGTGGGCGTGACCAAAAGCACTATAGTGGATTGTATCTCCAAATGCTAATACGCATTGCATATCATATATCAGGAAACTACAAGTGTCTAATGTAAAGGGTTTTAAAGTATGTTTCTCAATGGTAGGAAAAATGTGATCCGTGTAGATAGATGTGTATCTCTCAATCCTCACTACCATGTTAGATTATATCGAAAGTTTTTCTCAGTATCCAAGTGTGCACAGAAATACATTCATCCAGATTACTGAATCTAGTATAATATAGTGTAAAACATGTTCCAAATGGTATATTCATGTATTTGCAATATGAATCATGTATATCCATATCTATATGTGTATATGCATCTATATGCATCTATATCTATATGCAACTATGTGTTTATCAGTCTAATCAATCAAATACTATTATAGTACACTTCAATAGTCACATATCTATTTACATATATAGCTCTATCCTAGTGGCTTTGTGTAATGAATATTTACTTATGGAGTAAAAAAAAATTATTACACTAGGTGTTATGCAATGGTTCATTCTATGTCACTAAAAAGTAAACCCAAGGTACAAAATACATAGACATTAAAAGTAGTTAGACCTTATATGATTAGCGATTACCTAGATTAGCCAAAACCTTGTGTCTCACTCCCATAGAAGCTACAGTATGTTTGGGACCTCATCGTATAGGTCATTGGTCACAAACTGACAAATGACAATCAAGGTTACTTAGGTCAAATCTATTCATACTACAAAAGAGTAACTCCACATATGTCAATATAGTCCAACCTTGTATGGTTGAAAATCAAAGTGATCATCCTTTGGTCATCTCTATAGCCTTGGAGACAACAAACGTGGTCAACATCAAGCAGCTCACCCCTCACCGATAGTGTCCTCAGTGTTTGCTCAATATGAGAATGTCATATTGACCTATAAGAAACAGTGCCAGTCATTTGACATGTTGAGTCCATTGGGATGGAGTGTACCCAGGCGATGTATCCAACGAACTTCAAGTTTGTGTAGGGCATTGTCCCTGTCACCCCCTCTTCTTAGTGGGGGACATGATCAATTAAAATGAATCTCAGGTCAGATACTTTGTGTTTCGCTGAAAGGAAATGCCTCACTACAGGTTGATCCGATGTTCCCTTATCAATGGCAACTCGGATGGCCGATCTATGATTTGCCATTTGAATTCTAGCATTGTCAATGGTTTTACCAACATAAAACTGGCCACAGCAGCAGCTCAGTAGGTAGACCACATGACTAGTTGTACACATGATATGTTTGATTTCAAGCTTTTGTGTAGTATGTGGGTGCCTAAACCTCTTGCATTGAATCATTCCACTACAGGTAGTACAAGTCACACACCGGAAGGATCCCACTCTTGCTATTATCAGCCATTGGCCCTTGTCATTGCAGTGGCTAGGGTCAGTGAGCATCAGTATATCTCTAATGTTTCTTCCTCTTCTATATCCCATGATGGGGGGATTCATTCGTCCAAACGGTAATAGTGGCTCTGTTTTCAAAATCTCCCATCTGTTGCATACGGTTTCAGACAGTTCTCGTTTCTCCCAGTTATAAGTTGTTGTGAACACCATTCTATGCTTGATTTCATCCTCTTTCTGTGGTATATCAGTAATAGCTCTAGGTCCAGTGACTTCTTGTATCACCTCATTAATCGTATGTTGTTTATAGCCACGTTCAAGGAATCTTTTAGACATCATCATTATCTGTTGTTTCCTGTTTCCTATATCTGTATTGTTTCTGATGACCCTAGTCATCTGTGATTTAATAATGGCCTTACGTGTATGAGGTGGATGGTTACTCGTAGCCTCCAGTAGAGAGTTTCTGTCTGTTGGTTTAGTATATAGCGTGGTGGAAAACCCTCCATGGTTCTTGTATATTTTCAGATCCAGAAATTCTATTTGTTTCAGATTGTACTGTATTTTGAATTTACAAATATAATATCTATTTAAAAAGAAAAAGAAAATTTTCTTCTTGGTGAAGAACATAGGAGTATTTCCATTAAAACACTTTAAAAAACACTAAAAATGAATAAATATTATAATGCATGTTTCACAGTATTTGACTGGGAAGGGTTTTAAAGTGTATATATATGTGTGTGTGTGTATATATATATATATATATATATATATATATATATATATATATATATATATATATACTGTATATATATATATATATATATATATAAAAACATATAAACACTTGTAATTTGGCCCTAAATGGGAACAAACCATCTTTTGTGATTCAGGCAAAGCCTACAATTTTAAGACATTTTCCAATGTTCTTGTATTATCAATTTTTCTTAATTCCCATGGTATTCTTTGTTGAAGAGATACCTAGGTAGGGTTCTGGTGGACTACATGGCAGGAAATAGTTCTGTCATCAAGTGCTCTAGAGAATAAATAACATTTTTGCAAATCTAGTGCTATATAGTGCTCCAAAAACATACACACTCCTGAGCTTATTTTCCTGCTTTTTAACAAAGATTCCAAATAGAACAAAGAAAATGGGATCATAGAAGTAAATTAGAAAGTTCTTTAAAATTGTTCTAACTTCATCATGAAATAAAAATGTTGGGTTTCATATCCCTTTAAGGTAGGGTTGTCAGGTGTCTGGTATTTGACTAGATAGTCCGGTATTTTAGGTTACTGCCCAGTAAAATCTGTTAAAAAAATGGTCATATGTGATTTTCAACATTTTACTATAGACTGCATCTGGCTGTGGCCAGCCTGTGTTCCATCCACCAGCACCCATTCTTCTGCTTGCGAGTCCACTACTGAGCTGGAGCCGGAGTAGCAGAAGGCAGTGGGTACAATTTGCTTCCAGATCTTTACTATGATGAGACTCTGACTGATTGCCGGATCTCACGTGATCATGCGCGTGACGTCACGTCAGCTAGAGAAGACCCGCTCTGCACTTACACATGCTGCTGTGCCGGTGTGACTGTCAGCAAGCAAGATTATATAAATCTAATATTAAATTTGCGGCCTGTCAGTGTGAGAATAGATCAGTGACTGTCAGAATAGATATCACTTAGTCAGTTAGTGACACTGACTCACTTCATCCCCTTACAAATTACAATGAGGTATGTCTTTTAGTTTACACATTTGTTATATTATATATTTATCAACCACAAAAATAAATAAATATATTTACAGGTAACCCTCAGTTTACGCCGGGGTTAGGTTCCAGAAGGAATGGTTGCAAATCAAAACCGTTGTAAATTGAAACCCAGTTTATAATGTAAGTCAAAGGGAAGTGAGGGAGATAGGTTCCAAGCCCCTCTCAAAATTGTCATAAGTAACACCTAATACATTATTTTTAAAGCTTTGAAATTAAGACTTTAAATGCTAGACAGCATTATAAACCTAATAAAATAATCACACAACACAAAATATATAATTAAACTAAGTTAAATGAACAAAAACATTTGCTAAACAGTATTATAAACCTAATAAAATAATCACACAACACAGACTTCACTTGCATTTTTCTGCAAACAGTTCTTTCTATGCATTCCAATCTGGACTGAGTTATAGTCAGGAAGATCTTATTCCTTTGAAATCTGCTTGATAGCTCAGGTCTGATTAAACTGATTAATTTCAGCTTGCTTGGCTTTGCTGCAACACAAGCAGACAGCTCCACCTACTGGTTATTTTAATAAATGCACTGCTTCTCAATGCTTTTCAACAGCAGTTACATGACTGGAGAAAAAGGTTGTTATTCTGAAACGGTGTAAATTGAACCGTTGTAAAATGAGGGCCACCTGTATATATATTACACAGTATTACTATACTTATGTTATTATATGATACATGCATACTATCTATCAGCTAGATTACTAATTTTGAGCGCTATAGGGAAATTAACGACTGCCACAAAATTGGCGGTATTTAACCTCCCTATAGCGCTGCTATTACAGGTTTTATAAAACCCAGCTTGTGCGGGCGATATGGTTGCGTTGAGCTCCATACCTCAACCAAATACAAGCAGTGTTTTGACCTCCTTGTGCACTATTTCCCCATATACATCAATGGGGAAAGTTGGTTAAAAAAAAGCCTAACACCTGCGATCGCGGAAACAAAAGCTCCATAATGCAGCCCCATTAATGTCTATAGGGAAAGAAAAAGTTACGTTTAAACCTAACACCCTAACATAAAAAACCACATCTAAACACCCCTAATCTGCTGCGCCTAACATCGCCACCACCTACATTACAGTTATTAACCCCTAATCTGCTGTCCCCGATATCGCCGTCACCTACATAAGGTATTAACCCCTAATCTGCTACGCCAAACAACACCGCCATCTACATTACAGTTATTAACCCCTAATCTGCCACCCCCAATGTAGCCGCCACTATACTAAAGTTATTAACCCCTAATCTGCTGCCCCCAGTGTCGCCGCCACTATACTAAAGTTATTAACCCCTAAACCTCTGGCCTCCCACATCACTAACACTAAATAAATATATTAACCCCTAACGTAACCCTAAGCATAATCCTAACGTAACCCTAAGCCTAAGTCTAACCCTAACCCCCCCTTAACTTAAATATAATTAAAATAAATCTAAATTAAATGTACAATTATTACCTAAATAATTCCTATTTAAAACTAAATACTTAACTGTAAAAAAAACCCTACGCTAGCTACAATATAACTAATATTTATATTGTATCTATCTTAGATTTTATTTTTATTTCACAGGTAAGTTTGTATTTATTTTAACTAGGTAGACTAGTTAGTAAATAGTTATTAACTATTTACTAACTACCTAGTTAAAATAAATACAAATTTACCTGTAAAATAAAACCTAACCTGCCTTACACTAAAACCTAACATTACAATAAAATAAAATAAATTAAATTAACATAATACAATTATCTAAATAAAAAAAAATAAACACTAAAGTACACAAAATAAAAAACAAAATTATCAAAAATAAAATAAATTACTCCTAATCTAATAGCCCTATCAAAATAAAAAAAGCCCACCCAAAATAAAAAAACCCTAGCCTACACTAAACTGCCAATGGCCCTTAAAAGGGCCTTTTGCGGGGCATTGCCCCAAAGAAATCAGCTCTTTTACCTGTTAAAAAAAATACAAACACCCCCCAACAGTAAAACCCACCACCCACCCAACCAAACCCCCCAAATAAAAACCTATCTAAATAAAGCTAAGCTAACCATTGCCCTGAAAAGGGCATTTGGATGGGCATTGCCCTTAAAAGGGCATTTAGCTCTTTTACATTGCCCAAACCCTAACCCTAAGCTAAAAATAAAACTCACCCAATAAACCCTTAAAAAAACCTAACACTAACCCCCGACGATCCACTTACAGTTTTCTAAGACCGGACATCCATTCTCATCCAGGCGGCAGAAGTCTTCATCCAAGCAGGCAGAAGTCCTCATCGAAGCCGGTAGAAGTCTTCATCCAAGCGGGCAGAAGTCTTCATCCAGACAGCATCTTCTATCTTCATCCTTTCAGCACGGAGTGGGTCCATCTTCAAGACATGCGGCACAGAGCATCTTCTTCTTCCTAACGCTGCTGTAGAATGAAGTTTCCCTTTAAGTGACGTCATCCAAGATGGCGTCCCTTACATTCCGATTGGCTGATAGAATTCTATCAGCCAATAGAAATTAAAGGGGAAAAATCCTATTGGCTGTTGCAATCAGCCAATAGGATTGAACTTTCATCCTATTGGCTGATCCAAACAGCCAATAGGATTGAGCTCGCAATTCTATTGGCTATTCAAATCAGCCAATAGAATGCAAGCTCAATCCTATTGGCTGATTGCAACAGCCAATAGGATTTTTTCACCTTTAATTCCTATTGGCTGATAGAATTCTATCAGCCAATCGGAATGTAAGGGACGCCATCTTTGATGACGTCACTTAAAGGGAAACTTCATTCTAAAGCAGTGATCGGAAGAAGAGGATACTCTGCGCCGGATGTCTTGAAGGTGGACCTGCTCCGCGCCGGATGGATGAAGATAGAAGAAGCCGTCTGGATGAAGACTTCTGCCCGCTTGGATAAAGACTTCTGCCGCCTGGATGAGGATGGATGTCCGGTCTTCGAAAACTGTAAGTGGATCGTCAGGGGTTAGTGTTAGGTTTTTTTAAGTGTTTATTGGGTGGGTTTTATTTTTTGCTTAGGGTTTGGGCAATGTAAAATAGCTAAATGCCCTTTTAAGGGCAATGCCCATCCAAAATGCCCTTTTCAGGGCAATGGTTAGCTTAGAATTATTTAGATAGCTTTTTATTTGGGGGGTTTGGTTGGGTGGGTGGTGGGTTTTACTGTTAGGGGGTTGTTTGTATTTTTTTTTTACAGGTAAAAGAGCTAATTTCTTTGGGACAATGCTCAACAAAAGGCCCTTTTAAGGGCCATTGGCAGTTTAGTGTAGGCTAGGTTTTTATTTTTATTTTGGGTGGGCTTTTTTATTTTGATAGTTTCGTTTTTTATTTTGTGTAATTTAGTGTTTATTTTTTTTGTAATTTAGATAATTGTATTTTATTAATTTAATTTATTTTATTGTAATGTTAGGTTTTAGTGTAAGGCAGGTTAGGTTTTTTTTAACAGGTAACTTTGTATTTATTTTAGCTAGGTAGTTAGTAAATAGTTAATAACTATTTACTAACTAGTCTACCTAGTTAAAATAAATACAAACTTACCTGTGAAATAAAAATAAAACCTAAGCTAGCTACTATATAACTATTAGTTATATTGTAGCTAGCTTAGGTTTTATTTTATAGGTAAGTATGTATTTAGTTTTAAATTTAATTGTACGTTTAATTTAGATTTATTTTAATTATATTTAAATTAGGGGGTGTTAGGGTTAGATTTAGGCTTAGGGTTACGTTAGGGTTAGGTTTAGGGGTTAATATATCTATGTAGTGATGTGGGAGGCCAGAGGTTTAGGGGTTAATAGTTTATTTTATTATATTTCGTTGTGGGGGCTTGCGGTTTAGTGATTAATAGGTTTATTATAGCAGCGGTGTTGGCGGACGGCAGATTAGGGGTTCATAATATTCAAATAGTGTTCGCGATGCGGGAGGGTGGCGGTTAAGGGGTTAATAGTTTTATTATAGTGGCGATGATGTCGGGAGGGGCGGAATAGGGGTTAATAAAAAATTTTAAGTGCCGACGATGTCCGGAGCGGCAGATTAAGGGGTTAATATTTTTATTTTAGTATTTGCAATGCGGGAGGGCCTCAGTTTACGGGTTAATAGGAGGTTTATGGGTGTTAGTGTACTTTGTGACTGTTTAGTTATGAGTTTTATGGTATAGCTTTGTAGCGTAAAACTCATAACTGCTGACTTTAGATGGCGGTACGGATCTTGTCATTTTAGGCTGTACCGCTCACTTTTTGTACCAGCGCTATGAAAGTCCCATTAAAAAAGGACTTTTTTTAAAAGTGCGGTACTGACGTTGCGTGATGGCCAAAAAGGTGTGCGGTACACCTATACCAACAAGACTTGTAATAGCGGCGTTAGGGAAAAAGCATCATTATGAAGCATAACAATGCTTTATCACTCATAACGCAAAACTCTAGCTGTATGTATGTTTGGTGTGTTTGTGTGTGTGTGTGTATATATATATATATATATATATATATATATAAATATATATACACACACACACATATTATCTGTAGCCTATAATGTCACAAGACATATATTATATATATATATATATATATATATATATCTATATATATATATATATATATATATATATAAAATATATATAATAAATATAAACTAATATATCCTTTCTGCCACAAGACCTACACCGTCCAACCCCCCCCCCCCACCGTTATTTGCTGGCTGTCCAGTACTTTTTTAAAGGACATCTGACAACCCTACTTTAAGGGTGACTTTTCTTTTGGGTGTGCCCTCCATGTGTGTGTAACACTGGCATCAACTGGCTTATAGCTGAACTATGTTTAGTTAAAGAAGAAAATTCAGGCACAAGTGCCTTTAAAAGCAATAGCCCTCTGTTAGGCCATAAATAAGGCTGGGGTTCCTAATCAATAGGCTACCACATCACTTCTTGCTAACCCAACCATCACATTCTCCAAATTGTTCCTGTAACACAGACAAAATGGTCAAGGAGTTTATTGACATTATGCTTGTGTTCTTCTAAGTTTTCTTATGTTATCTTTTCTCCATCTGTACCATTATTGCTATCAGCTCCACCATCAGTGCAGACAGTGAAGAGATTATCTATGATGCACATCATGATCTGCTTCAGATAATATAAGTAAATTAGAAAGCTGTTTAAAATTGCATCCTCTTTCTAAATCATGAAAGAAAAAAATTAAGTTTTAATGTCCCTTTAAGTTTAAAAGGTATTGATGGCGTATTTATCAGCAGCAGTTGCCACCGTGTTACCTATTATGATTATGAATATTAATAATTAATAGCAGTATAAAATTATTGTTAGCGATATCTCCAATTAATATAGCAGAATCTTGTCAATACACTCCAATAAGATATTAAATCTCTGTAGTGTACCCCAAAATAACACTATTGAGATATAACATAATTTATGTAAGAACTTACCTGATAAATTCATTTCTTTCATATTAGCAAGAGTCCATGAGCTAGTGACGTATGGGATATACATTCCTACCAGGAGGGGCAAAGTTTCCCAAACCTCAAAATGCCTATAAATACACCCCTCACCACACCCACAAATCAGTTTAACGAATAGCCAAGAAGTGGGGTGATAAGAAAAAAGTGCGAAAGCATAAAAAATAAGGAATTGGAATAATTGTGCTTTATACAAAAAAATCATAACCACCACAAAAAAAGGGTGGGCCTCATGGACTCTTGCTAATATGAAAGAAATGAATTTATCAGGTAAGTTTTTACATAAATTATGTTTTCTTTCATGTAATTAGCAAGAGTCCATGAGCTAGTGACGTATGGGATAATGACTACCCAAGATGTGGATCTTTCCACGCAAGAGTCACTAGAGAGGGAGGGATAAAATAAAGACAGCCAATTCCGCTGAAAAATAATCCACGCCCAAAATAAAGTTTAAATTATAAGCAGAAGATTCAAACTGAAATAGCTGCCTGAAGTACTTTTCTACCAAAAACAGCTTCAGAAGAAGAAAACACATCAAAATGGTAGAATTTAGTAAAAGTATGCAAAGAAGACCAAGTTGCTGCTTTGCAAATCTGATCAACCGAAGCTTCATTCCTAAACGCCCAGGAAGTAGAAACTGACCTAGTAGAATGAGCTGTAATCCTTTGAGGCAGAGTTTTACCCGACTCGACATAAGCATGATGAATTAAAGATTTCAACCAAGATGCCAAAGAAATGGCAGAAGCCTTCTGACCTTTCCTAGAACCGGAAAAGATAACAAATAGACTAGAAGTCTTTCGGAAATTCTTAGTAGCTTCAACATAATATTTCAAAGCTCTAACTACATCCAAAGAATGCAATGATTTCTCCTTAGAATTCTTAGGATTAGGACATAATGAAGGAACTACAATTTCTCTACTAATGTTGTTAGAATTCACAACCTTAGGTAAAAATTTAAAAGAAGTTCGCAACACCGCCTTATCCTGATGAAAAATCAGAAAAGGAGACTCACAAGAAAGAGCAGATAACTCAGAAACTCTTCTGGCAGAAGAGATGGCCAAAAGGAACAAAACTTTCCAAGAAAGTAATTTGATGTCCAACGAATGCATATGTTCAAACGGAGGAGCTTGAAGAGCCCCCAGAACCAAATTCAAACTCCAAGGAGGAGAAATTGACTTAATGACAGGTTTTATACGAACCAAAGCTTGTACAAAACAATGAATATCAGGAAGATTAGCAATCTTTCTGTGAAAAAGAACAGAAAGAGCAGAGATTTGTCCTTTCAAGGAACTTGCAGACAAACCTTTATCCAAACCATCCTGAAGAAACTGTAAAATTCTCGGAATTCTAAAAGAATGCCATGAAAAATGATGAGAAAGACACCAAGAAATATAAGTCTTCCAGACTCTATAATATATCTCCCTAGATACGGATTTACGAGCCTGTAACATAGTATTAATAACAGAGTCAGAGAAACCTCTTTGACTAAGAATCAAGCGTTCAATCTCCATACCTTTAAATTTAAGGATTTGAGATCCTGATGGAAAAAAGGACCTTGTGACAGAAGGTCTGGTCTTATCGGAAGAGTCCACGGTTGGCAAGAGGCCATCCGGACAAGATCCGCATACCAAAACCTGTGAGGCCATGCTGGAGCCACCAGCAGAACAAACGAGCATTCCTTCAGAATCTTGGAGATTACTCTTGGAAGAAGAACTAGAGGCGGAAAGATATAGGCAGGATGATACTTCCAAGGAAGTGACAACGCATCCAATGCTTCCGCTTGAGGATCCCTGGATCTGGACAGATACCTGGGAAGTTTCTTGTTTAGATGAGAAGCCATCAGATCTATTTCTGGAAGACCCCACATTTGAACAATCTGAAGAAATACCTCTGGGTGAAGAGACCATTCGCCCGGATGTAATGTTTGGCGGCTGAGATAATCCGCTTCCCAATTGTCTATACCTGGGATATGAACCGCAGAAACTAGACAGGAGCTGGATTCCGCCCATACCAGAATTCGAGATACTTCTTTCATAGCCAGAGGACTGTGAGTCCCTCCTTGATGATTGATGTATGCCACAGTTGTGACATTGTCTGTCTGAAAACAAATGAACCATTCTCTCTTTAGAAGAGGCCAAGACTGAAGAGCTCTGAAAATTGCACGGAGTTCCAAAATATTGATCAGTAATCTCACCTCCTGAGATTCCCAAACCCCTTGTGCTCTCAGAGACCCCCAAACAGCTCCCCAACCTGTCAGACTTGCATCTGTTGAAATTACAGTCCAGGTCGGAAGAACAAAAGAAGCCCCCTGAACTAAACGATGGTGATCTGTCCACCACATCAGAGAGTGTCATACAATCAGTGTTAAAGATATTAATTGAGATATCTTTGTGTAATCCCTGCACCATTGGTTCAGCATACAGAGCTGAAGAGGTTGCATGGGAAAACGAGCAAAGGGGATCGCGTCCGATGCTGCAGTCATAAGACCTAGAATTTCCATGCATAAAGCTACCGAAGGGAATGATTGTGACTGAAGGTTTCGACAAGCTGATATCAACTTTAGACGTCTCTTGTCTGTCAAAGACAGAGTCATGGACACTGAATCTATCTGGAAACCTAAAAAGGTTACCCTTGTCTGAGGAATCAATGAACTTTTTGGTAAATTGATCCTCCAACCATGATCTTGAAGAAACAACACAAGTCGATTCGTATGAGATTCTGCTAAAAGTGAAGACTGAGCAAGTACCAAGATATCGTCCAAATAAGGAAATACCACAATACCCTGTTCTCTGATTACAGACAGAAGGGCACAGAGAACCTTTGTAAAAAATTTTGGAGCTGTAGCTAGGCCAAACGGTAGAGCCACAAACTGGTAATGCTTGTCTAGGAAAGAGAATCTCAGAAACTGATAGTGATCTGGATGAATCGGAATATGCAGATATGCATCCTGTAAATCTATTGTGGACATATAATGCTCTTGCTGAACAAAAGGCAGGATAGTCCTTACTGTTACCATTTTGAATGTTGGTATCCTTACATAACGATTCAATATTTTTAGATCCAGAACTGGTCTGAAGGAATTCTCCTTCTTTGGTACAATGAAGAGATTTGAATAAAACCCCAGCCCCTGTTCCAGAACTGGAACTGGCATAATTACTCCAGCCAACTCTAGATCTGAAACACATTTCAGAAATGCTTGAGCCTTCGCTAGGTTTACTGGGACACGGGAAAGAAAAAATCTCTTTGCAGGAGGCCTTATCTTGAAGCCAATTCTGTACCCTTCTGAAACAATGTTCTGAATCCAGAGATTGTGAACGGAATTGAACCAAATTTCTTTGAAAAAACGTAATCTGCCCCCTACCAGCTGAGCTGGAATGAGGGCCGCACCTTCATGTGGACTTGGGAGCTGGCTTTGGTTTTCTAAAAGGCTTGGATTTATTCCAGACTGGAGATGATTTCCAAACTGATACCGCTCCTGAGGATGAAGGATCAGGCTTTTGTTCCTTGTTGTGACGAAAGGAACGAAAACGATTATTAGACCTAAATTTACCTTTAGATTTTTTATCCTGTGGTAAAAAGTTCCTTCCCCTCCAGTAACAGTTGAGATAATAGAATCCAACTGAGAACCAAATAATTTGTTACCCTGGAAAGAAAGGGAAAGCAGAGTAGACTTAGAAGACATATCAGCATTCCAAGTTTTAAGCCATAAAGCTCTTCTAGCTAAAATAGCTAGAGACATATACCTGACATCAACTCTAATGATATCAAAGATGGCATCACAAATAAAATTATTAGCATGTTGTAGAAGAATAATAATGCTATGAGAATAATGATCTGTTACTTGTTGCGCTGAAGCTTCTAACCAAAAGGTTGAAGCTGCAGCAACATCCGCTAAAGATATAGCAGGTCTAAGAAGATTACCTGAACACAAGTAAGCTTTTCTTAGAAAGGATTCAATTTTCCTATCTAAAGGATCCTTAAAGGAAGTACCATCTGCCGTAGGAATAGTAGTACGCTTAGCAAGAGTAGAGACAGCCCCATCAACCTTAGGGATTTTGTCCCAAAATTCTAATCTGTCAGATGGCACATGATATAATTGCTTAAAACGTTTAGAAGGAGTAAAAGAATTACCCAAATTATTCCATTCCCTGGAAATTACTTCAGAAATAGCACCAGGGACAGGAAAAACTTCTGGAATAACTACAGGAGATTTAAAAACCTTATCTAAACGTTTAGATTTAGTATCAAGAGGACTAGAATCCTCAATTTCTAAAGCAATTAGGACTTCTTTAAGTAAAGAACGAATAAATTCCATTTTAAATAAATATGAAGATTTATCAGCATCAACCTCTGAGACAGAATCCTCTGAATCAGAAGAAACAATATCAGTATCAGAATGATGATGTTCATTTAAAAATTCATCTGAAAAATGAGAAGTTTTAAAAGACTTTTTAAGTTTACTAGAAGTAGGAATAACAGACATAGCCTTCTTAATGGATTTAGAAACAAAATCTCTTATGTTATCAGGAACACTCTGAGTATTAGATGTTGACGGAACAGCAACAGGTAATGTAACAGTACTAAAGGAAATATTATCTGCATTAGCAAGTTTGTCATGACAAACAGTACAAACAACAGCTGGAGGAACAGATACCAAAAGTTTACAGCAGATACACGTAGCTTTGGTAGCTCCAGCACCAGGCAGGGATATTCCAGAAGTATCTTCTGACTCAGCTTCAACGTGGGACATCTTGCAATATGTAATAGAAAAAACAACATATAAAGCAAAATTGATCAAATTCCTTAAATGACAGTTTCAGGAATGGGAAAAAAATGCCATAGAACAAGCTTCTAGCAACCAGAAGCACAAAATAATGAGACTTAAATAATGTGGAGACAATAGTGACGCCCATATTTTTTAAGCGCCAAAAAAGACGCCCACATTATTTGGCGCCTAAATGCTTTTGGCGCCAAAATGACGCCACATCCGGAACGCCGACACCTTTGGCGCAAAAAAACGTAAAAAATGACGCAACTTCCTGCGACACGTATGACGCCGGAAACAGAAAATAAATTTTGCGCCAAAAAAGTCCGCGCCAAGAATGACGCAATAAAATGAAGCATTTTCAGCCCCCGCGAGCCTAACAGCCCACAGGGAAAAAAAGTCAAATTTTTAAGGTAAGAAAAAATGATTTATTCATATGCATTATCCCAAATATGAAACTGACTGTCTGAAATAAGGAATGTTGAACATCCTGAGTCAAGGCAAATAAATGTTTGAATACATATATTTAGAACTTTATATAAAAGTGCCCAACCATAGCTTAGAGTCTCACAGAAAATAAGACTTACTTACCCCAGGACACTCATCTACATGTAGTAGAAAGCCAAACCAGTACTGAAACGAGAATCAGTAGAGGAAATGGTATATATAAGAGTATATCGTCGATCTGAAAAGGGAGGTAAGAGATGAATCTCTACGACCGATAACAGAGAACCTATGAAATAGACCCCGTAGAAGGAGATCACTGCATTCAAATAGGCAATACTCTCCTCACATCCCTCTGACATTCACTGCACGCTGAGAGGAAAACCGGGCTCCAACCTGCTGCGGAGCGCATATCAACGTAGAATCTAGCACAAACTTACTTCACCACCTCCATAGGAGGCAAAGTTTGTAAAACTGATTTGTGGGTGTGGTGAGGGGTGTATTTATAGGCATTTTGAGGTTTGGGAAACTTTGCCCCTCCTGGTAGGAATGTATATCCCATACGTCACTAGCTCATGGACTCTTGCTAATTACATGAAAGAAATATACATTTGACAACAATATTATTATTAAAAATTAATATTTAATCGCAATATAAAATATTCCTAAATTCTGACCAGTTAATCTCTATGAACGCATTCATTTTATTTATGTAGTAACTGAATATCACCTATGACCATATATATATATATATATATATATATATATATATATATATATCAATTGGTTAATACAATATTAAAATATAAAGCTGTCTATAGAGATATTTAGATTAATTACTATTCAATTAAATTGTCTGTTACCTCAGTATTATGGACGCTATTTTTCTATAAATTAACCTTAACTCAAAATAAATTGCTTATTAAATATCACACATGAATTTTACTAGAACACTTTATATATACAAATTCCTTTGGTAAACGCTTCTGTCAGAGATGTGTGTGCACTCACCCAGCGTGCCGCGCTGTCTTCACTGCTATCTCAGCAGCACCTCTCTGTGTTTCCTCTTCAGCGCTCCCCACGGGAGCTAAAGCCGGGAAGGAAGGTTCCGGTTCAACAGGTGCAAACGGATAGTACAGGGAAATTTCACCGGATTCCCTGAGAAATCAACAAGGTAAAGAGTAGCCAGAATCCTTGCACTCAAATGGATCGGTCAGGGTGAAATGCCAAAAAACGAACCGGCACCAATAAGCAATAAAAAGCTTCTTTTATTAGTTTGATAGCACATAAAAAGGCATACACGCCAACACAAGGTACAGGTCAAACGCGTTTCGTAGTTCTCACTTCTTCAGTGACCTCTGACAAAACCTGAAAACTCTCCCTTAATAAAGGCAGTAACCACTCCCCTAACACAGGTGTTTAAAGGTAAGTCAGATTAAAGTAAGAAAATGGAGGGTAATTCATGTACATTCATTTGAGTTCATTGTAAACAATAAATAAAAGGTAAGCCAGTGTGAAAACAGAATATACAGAGAGACACTAATATGTATTACATTCTATGGATCAATTGGCTTACTTCAATTAATTTTTAGAAAATCATTTTTCTCTTTGAGTCACCTAAAAGGCCATAAATGATCAACATATGTATAACATATTTAATGAACCTCCAAAAAATTACCTAATATTTAAATAGATGAGGCCTATTATAAGATAAAATTATTATATTACCAATAATAAAGGGTCATAGTTTTTCATTTGAAATTTATGATATTATGGTAGTCAAGGTGAAACTTAGGTTTCAATAATGAATACTCCACAATTATATTTCACCAAAAGTAATTATTATTAAATAATACCCTCTTCTCCAATTGTTACATAGATTCAATCCACATAGAGTTTAATGTCCCAATCTGAGTTTAACCCTTTAGGGACCCTCGTATTCAGTTGGAAAATCCAATAGACCTCCCTTTGACTCAGGAGTTTTAATCTATTGCCTCCTCTAGGTGGTCTTTTCACGTGCTCAATACCCTGAAAGCATAGTAGTTTACTATTGCCATTATGTTCAGACTTGAAATGTAAGGCAACTGGAGTATCCGAGTCCTCATCACTGATGGATCTCAGATGCTCCAGGAACCTTGTTTTGAGGGGTCTGGTCGTCTGGGCAACATATTTAATGTTGCATTGTTTGCACGTGAGTAGATAAATCACGTAAGATGTATTACAATTAATGTATTCCTTTATATGAAAGGATTTTTCATTATCAGTAGATTTGAACGTATCCCCCAGCGTGGCATGGGTGCATGAAATGCACCTTCTACTGCCACAGTGGAAGAAACCTTTCTTCAGAGTTAACCAGTTTTCACTGGCAAATGTGGGGAGCATAGACGGAGAAAGAATATTCGCCAGAGTCCTAGATTTCCTTGTTACAAATTTACATCCCCCTTCCACTATCTTATCCATGGTGTCATCTACCCTAAGTATGGGGAGGGATTTCTTAATTATTTGACAAATATTATCATATTCTTTGCTATAGGCCGTAATGAATACTGGTTTCTGCTGGTAATTAACCTTTTTCTGAGTCTTATATGTAATCAAATCTTGCCTTGTCATATCATCCACTTTGGTCTTTGCTTCCTTCAAGTCATCAATTTTATATCCCCTTTCCAGGAACCGCTCAGTGGTTCTCTCAGAATGCACCTCGTATGCACTTTCCGTGCTGCAATTTCTCTTCGTCCTCATATATTGGCCCTTGGGGATTGCCTTTATTACATGTCTTGGGTGACTAGATTTGGCCATTAGCAGAGTATTACCTGCACTCTCTTTCCTATATAGTTCTACTTCTACACGACATTCATTTGTGTTTGGTTTAATAAGAACATCAAGGAAAGGCATCTCTGTTCTACTCATATTCATGGTAAAACGAAGATTATGCTGGTTGTCAGAGAGATACGTAAAGAAGTCATTAACCATTGAATCATTCCCATTGAAAATGAACACCAGGTAGTCAATATAGCGACCATAATGTATAATGTGTTCTTTGAAGGGACTACCATCGCCAAAGACACGGGACAGCTCCCACCAACCTAAAAATAGGTTGGCATAAGTGGGTGCAAATTTTGCTCCCATGGCTGTCCCCTGTCTTTGGCGATAATAATCCCCCTCAAATAGGAAAAAATTATGAGTCAATAGGAATTCAATTGACCTTAAAATAAACTCCCTGAGTCCAGTATCATAATCTGTATATGTCTCAAGACATGACTGTATGGCCATGATGCCCTTTTCATGGGGGATCGAGGTATAGAGAGATACAACATCAATGGTCACAATACAATAATTATCCTGCCATTCCACTTGTTCTATCTGTCTGATAAAATCAGTGGTATCTCTAATATAGCTCTTGAGGCCCAGTACAATGGGTTGTAGTAGGGTATCTATCATAGCACTTAATGGCTCATTTAATGAACCGATACCCGCCACTATGGGGCGTCCAGGAGGTGAAGTCAGGCTCTTATGAACCTTTGGGAGGCAGTGAAAGATTGGTGCAACAGGATGTTCAACCAATAGATAATCAAAATTCATTTTTGTTATTGCACCAATCATCACTGCCCAATCCAAAAGGTCATGAAGAATTCTCCTATACTTGAATGTGGGATTAATAGGAAGTTTTTCATACACTTCCTCGTCTTGCAACTGTCTATGCACCTCTTTTATGTAGTCTGTCCTATCAAGGACAACCACATTTCCTCCCTTATCTGAATTGCGTATTACAATTGACAAATTACTCTTCAATTGTTTCATAGCAATCCTTTCTTGTTTACTCATATTGTCATGTTTAAATAAACCCCTCATGTCTGTGTTTTTCTTATGAAGTTCAATCAACTCTTTTTCAACTGTTTTGTGAAATATCTCTATACTGTTACTCCTAACGTGTGAAGGATAGAACTCTGATTTACTTTTGAATTTTGTCAGAGGAATGTCACTACTCTTTACATTTTGAACATTCTCACCTGCTTCCCTCTCTAAATGGTTCAACAGGACACTAGATTAGAGATTGATGTCAAAACCTTTAATATATATAAAAAGTTTCTCCGCATTCCAAGAGGTTTACGAATAAAGAAATTTCCCTCTTTTGAGGTAACAGACCCAGAATTTATCAGAAAATGGAATGAGCTATTAACCCAATGCTCTTTAGCCCTCATGGATCTTCTTATTGAGTATAAGAAAAAACAGAGGTCTAATTTAATCCTAGAAATTAAGAAAGTACAGGATTTCATTCGCCCTTTGTCTGTTAAACCTGAGTTTAAAGGCTATGATGATAAGATCAAAAAAGTTATGGAGGAGTTTAGAGAGAATTTATGGTTTTTTAAGAAAACTAAAATATCCAGGGATAAAGATGATTATGACAAAGGGAATGTATATAGATGGATCCATACAGGGGGTAAGAAGAAACAGAGAGCTAACAGTAACTATAAGCCAGACAAAAAGAGAGTAAAATTTAATGAAACAGATACCGAATACGATTACGATTCATCCGATTTTGAAGGGGTTGTAGATGGAGCAAATCCAACTACTACTTTTGTTTTACAGTCTACTGTGGATAGGGAGAATGCAGATACTATTCCCTCCCAGGTCTCAAAAAACATGAAAGGCATCTTGCAGACAAAAGTAAAAGAAAAAAGCGTAGGACTAGACGGGGAAGAAAGCATAGGAAGGGGCAGGGGTTACCAGGGGGTACAACAACAGGGGAGGATGCACCGTTACCCAAGGAGACAAAGACAGTCTCAGAACAGGAAATATGTCTAACCTCTAAAAATGTCATTAATTTATCATCTGTGAAACTTACTGATAATCAGATAAAAGTGCTATCATTGGGTCTGGGTTTTGCTCCTAGTTCACATTTCAATTTATTCCAAACCATTGTGGATATCAATAAATTTGTAAGATCTTTGACGTTAAAGAAATATTTTTTTGAAACATCAAGTAGTAACAATGTTTTGGATGAATCTGAATGTTTGGATCAGACTACCAAAGAAACAAATGATAATGTAATATTGTCTTTTGCTGATTTATGTGCTGAAATGGATTTGAACCATTTAGAGAGGGAAGCAGGTGAGAATGTTCAAAATGTAAAGAGTAGTGACATTCCTCTGACAAAATTCAAAAGTAAATCAGAGTTCTATCCTTCACACGTTAGGAGTAACAGTATAGAGATATTTCACAAAACAGTTGAAAAAGAGTTGATTGAACTTCATAAGAAAAACACAGACATGAGGGGTTTATTTAAACATGACAATATGAGTAAACAAGAAAGGATTGTTATGAAACAATTGAAGAGTAATTTGTCAATTGTAATACGCAATTCAGATAAGGGAGGAAATGTGGTCGTCCTTGATAGGACAGACTACATAAAAGAGGTGCATAGACAGTTGCAAGACGAGGAAGTGTATGAAAAACTTCCTATTAATCCCACATTCAAGTATAGGAGAATTCTTCATGACCTTTTGGATTGAGCAGTGATGATTGGTGCAATAACAAAAATGAATTTTGATTATCTATTAGTTGAACATCCTGTTGCACCAATCTTTCACTGCCTCCCAAAGGTTCATAAGAGCCTGACTTCACCTCCTGGACGCCCCATAGTGGCGGGTATCGGTTCATTAAATGAGCCATTAAGTGCTATGATAGATACCCTACTACAACCCATTGTACTGGGCCTCAAGAGCTATATTAGAGATACCACTGATTTTATCAGACAGATAGAACAAGTGGAATGGCAGGATAATTATTGTATTGTGACCATTGATGTTGTATCTCTCTATACCTCGATCCCCCATGAAAAGGGCATCATGGCCATACAGTCATGTCTTGAGACATATACAGATTATGATACTGAACTCAGGGAGTTTATTTTAAGGTCAATTGAATTCCTATTGACTCATAATTTTTTCCTATTTGAGGGGGATTATTATCGCCAAAGACAGGGGACAGCCATGGGAGCAAAATTTGCACCCACTTATGCCAACCTATTTTTAGGTTGGTGGGAGCTGTCCCGTGTCTTTGGCGATGGTAGTCCCTTCAAAGAATACATTATACATTATGGTCGCTATATTGACGACCTGGTGTTCATTTTCAATGGGAATGATTCAATGGTTAATGACTTCTTTACGTATCTCTCTGACAACCAGCATAATCTTCATTTTACCATGAATATGAGTAGAACAGAGATGCCTTTCCTTGATGTTCTTATTAAACCAAACACAAATGAATGTCGTGTAGAAGTAGAACTATATAGGAAAGAGAGTGCAGGTAATACTCTGCTAATGGCCAAATCTAGTCACCCAAGACATGTAATAAAGGCAATCCCCAAGGGCCAATATATGAGGACGAAGAGAAATTGCAGCACGGAAAGTGCATACGAGGTGCATTCTGAGAGAACCACTGAGCGGTTCCTGGAAAGGGGATATAAAATTGATGACTTGAAGGAAGCAAAGACCAAAGTGGATGATATGACAAGGCAAGATTTGATTACATATAAGACTCAGAAAAAAGGTTAATTACCAGCAGAAACCAGTATTCATTACGGCCTATAGCAAAGAATATGATAATATTTGTCAAATAATTAAGAAATCCCTCCCCATACTTAGGGTAGATGACACCATGGATAAGATAGTGGAAGGGGGATGTAAATTTGTAACAAGGAAATCTAGGACTCTGGCGAATATTCTTTCTCCGTCTATGCTCCCCACAGTTGCCAGTGAAAACTGGTTAACTCTGAAGAAAGGTTTCTTCCACTGTGGCAGTAGAAGGTGCATTTCATGCACCCATGCCACTCTGGGGGATACGTTCAAATCTACCGATAATGAAAAATCCTTTCATATAAAGGAATACATTAATTGTAATACATCTTACGTGATTTATCTACTCACGTGCAAACAATGCAACATTAAATATGTTGGCCAGATGACCAGACCCCTCAAAACAAGGTTCCTGGAGCATCTGAGATCCATCAGTGATGAGGACTCGGATACTCCAGTTGCCTTACATTTCAAGTCTGAACATAATGGCAATAGTAAACTACTATGCTTTCAGGGTATTGAGCACGTGAAAAGACCACCTAGAGGAGGCAATAGATTAAAACTCCTGAGTCAAAGGGAGGTCTATTGGATTTTCCAACTGAATACGAGGGTCCCTAAAGGGTTAAACTCAGATTGGGACATTAAACTCTATGTGGATTGAATCTATGTAACAATTGGAGAAGAGGGTATTATTTAATAATAATTACTTTTGGTGAAATATAATTGTGGAGTATTCATTATTGAAACCTAAGTTTCACCTTGACTACCATAATATCATAAATTTCAAATGAAAAACTATGACCCTTTATTATTGGTAATATAATAATTTTTTTTTTTTTTTTTCAAAGAGTTTTATTGGTATTTTCACAAAAATACAGTGATCGTGGTAAAATAACATTTCTTTAAAACATTTAACTTAACAACACGATTCATGTCAGCTTAACATATAGAAGTTACTTTCTTTCCTGGTATAAATATAGCCTGGGCGAGCATTTTGATGGCATTGTGCTCATTAGTTTCATATTTTACAGTCTATTATTAATTCCTCTACTGGAGTGATTAATTAGCTCCCCGATTCTAGCCTCCTGTCTCGCTCTGGGGGTGTTGAAGGCCTGGCCAGCCGTGAATGTGTGGAACTTGCTTTCGCTAGGTCCCAGTATAATTTGATGTCTAAAAATAATGCCTTTCTTTGTGTTTTAAAATAGCTGTATTCCTCTAAAAGTAGTGTGTCATCTACATGTTTCAACCACTCCTGCATTGTAGGCTTTACAGGGGTTTTCCATTTGCTAGCTATCAAAGACCTGGCTGAGTTCAGGGAGAACTGGATCACCTTTTGTCTGAGTTGGCACATGTTTCTGGGGAGGGCATTCAGCAGTGCAATAACAGGGGTTAGTGTAAATGTGTCGTCTAATAGTTGTCTAAAGAAAAGTTCTATCTCTCGCCAAAATGGCCTGACCACGGGGCAGTCCCACCACATATGGGACATAGTTCCCCTGAGGCTGCATCCCCTCCAGCAGAGATCGGATGAGTTTGGGTATATACTTTTAAGGCGTGATGGTGTCAGGTACCACCTGGATAATAACTTATAATTGAGCTCTAGAATTCTAGTGGATGATGATGACCTCCCCACCAGAGCATAAATTCTACTCCATTCTTTGTCTTCTAGGACAATATTTAGGTCTTGCTGCCATTTGTTGGTATATGACGGTCGTGTAACCCTGCCATCTGCCTGTAACATGGATTTTGCTAGTGATAATGTGTGCCTTAGGGGGCCTTGAGCAGTGCATATGGTCTCAAAGCGGGTCATGGGTCTCGTCCAGTCAGGTTTATGCTCAGACTTTTCAAAAAGGTGTCGCAACTGTCCATATTTTAACCAGCCTGCAAAAGCCCCATGCAGGATGTCTCCTAGTTCCTGTCTATCTTTAAGCCTCTGTCCGTTCAAAACCTTATGTATGGGTATCGTGTATCCAATCTCGTCTGGAGTTTTGTTTACTAGGCTATAATCCATACCACCTAAAAATTCTGCGTTCGGGGACACTGGGGTCAGGGGTGATCTCAATGTTGAGATGGAGGGGCAAGTCCTCAGGACCTCGTCCCAAGTCGCAAATACTGAGGTGTAGAATTTGAAAATGGTAGTCGCTACTGGTCTATGTGACTTGGGAATCCAGCACAGGGCTCCCACACGCGGGGTTTTCAGTATGTGGGAATCAATCGTTATCCATGCCTTTGTAGCCTCATTCCTATTCCAATCCAATACCCTCTGAACTCCTATTGATCTATAGTATGTCGCTATGCAGGGGAGTCCCACCCCCCCGGCCGCTAGAGTTTTGTAAAGCGTATTCCTATCCACTCGAGGTTTTATCGAACCCCAAACGTATTTATTCAGCAGAGCCTGTAGTTTTTTGAGAAAGTTGGGCGGAAGGTGTATTGGTAGCGCTTGCATAATATACAAGATTCTGGGGAGAGCTGTCATTTTCAATGTTTGAATCCTCCCCCACCAAGAGAGGGGCTTCGTCCCCCAGTCCTTCAAGTCATTCTGTGTGTTATTATAGAGTGACCTAAAGTTAGAATTAAACAGAAGCTTATTTCTTGGCGTTAGGTTTATTCCTAGATATTTAATAGTCTTAGGTTGCAGTTGGTAGGGACAGTCCTTCATTAGTGAATCTAACTCCTTTTCTGTTAAATTTACGTTTAATATCTCAGACTTTTGATGATTAATTGAAAAGAATGATAGTTTACCAAATTCCCTAAACTCCTCTGTCACCGCGGGTAGGGAAGTGTCTGGGGAGGTAAGGGATAGCAGCACATCATCCGCATATAGTTGTTAGGACCTAGAGATATCCCTTTGATTTGCTCATTCTGTCTTATGCGCGCCGCAAGGGTCTCAATACCTAGCACGAATAGCAAGGGAGACAGAGGGCATCCCTGCCTTGTCCCATTTCCTATCTGAAAGGAATCAGACAATACACCATTTACTTTAATCTTTGCTGTTGGTTTAAAATACATTGACCGGATTCTGTTTATTGCTAACTCTCCGAAGCCGAATTTTTTCAAGGTGGCAAATAGAAAGGACCAATTAAGGCGATCAAACGCCTTTTCTGCGTCTGACGCTAATAAGATGGAGCTTAATCCCTGTGTCTTAGCGTATTCCATTAACTGCAAGGCTCTTATGGTGTTGTCCCTGGCTTCTCTGCCAGGGACAAAACCAACCTGATCTGTGTGTATTAAGGTTGGAAGGAAGGCGCTGATTCTAGTTGCCAGGATTTTCGCGTAGATTTTCAAATCCGTATTTAGGAGGGATATTGGTCTAAATTTAGATGGGGTATCTGATAGGTTTTCTAGTTTCGGGATCACTGCAATGTGCGCTTCTTTTGTTAGGGTGGGAAATTGCTCTCTTTCATCAATGGCTTGGAACAATGAGAGCAGGTGGGGCGCTAGGACCATACTAAAGGTTTTATAATATTTATTTGATAGGCCATCTGGCCCAGGGCTCTTTCCTGCAGGCAGAGATTTAGTAGCCTTAAGAATTTCTTGTATTGTTATTGGCTCTTCTAGCACCATTCTTTGTTGTTCGCTTAGTCTCGGGAGGTCTATAGATCCTAAATAATTGTCTATATCTATTGCGTTTGGGGAAGGTAGGGACCTATCTAAGTTATAGATATTGTCATAAAAGCGCCTGAAAACTTCCGCTATCTCTGGACTCTTATGGATGTTATTTCCATAGCTATCTTTTATGCTAAAAATATGGTGTTTGGCTTTCTTTTTATGTAGAGCCTTTGCTAATAATGCTCCCGCTCTATTTCCGCCCTGGAAATATACCTTATTTAAGAATAATGCCCTCCTATGAGCTACTTTGGTTAGGTATGAGTTAAGCGCTAATCTAGCCTCTGTTAACTTAGTGAGGGACCTATCGTCAGCAGGGGTCTGTTTATGAGTGGTTTCCGCTCTGTGTAATTCTGCTGCAAGTTCTTTGTATGTCAAGTTATGGAGTTTCTTTAATCTAATGCTGTGACTAATAAGGTTACCTCTTATTACAGCTTTATGAGCTTCCCATAGGACACCTTTCGTATCTACTGAGTCAGAATTATGAGTAAAATATTCTTCCAGTTTATCCCTAATGTCCTGTACTATCACAGGGTCGTGGAGTTGTGAGTCGTCTATTCTCCAAAATGAGTGTCTCAGAGGTTTTGTAGGCCAGTCTATCTCTAAAAGTACTGTTGCATGGTCAGACCAAGCTGCCGGAGTGATCTCTGTGTGGGTTGCTAAAGTGAGATGACTGTGTTCTATCAACAAATAGTCTATTCGAGAGTATGATTTCTTTGCAAATGAGTAAAAGGTGAAGTCTCTGGAGCGTGCATGCTGTAGTCTCCATACATCCACTAGGGCTGCTGATTTAAGGCTGTCTGCAACACTTATGCTAACATTATGGGGTCCCTTTGATCTAGGAGCTGAGCTATCTATTTTCGGTTCTAGGGGTACATTCAGGTCACCACCCACTATTAATATTCCCTTTTTGATCTCAAGGAGTTTTTCACATACCCTTCTAATAAACCTTGCTTGTTTCACATTAGGAGCATAAACACAAGCCAACGTGACTGGCGTTTCGAATATAGAACCTCTCAGTATAAGGAGTCTGCCCTCTCTGTCTTCATATTTATCTAGTAGTTGAAAGGGGACATTCTTATTTAACAAGACCCCTACTCCCGCTATCTTCTTGCTTGGGTTGTCATTAAAGAAACCTAAAGGGTAATCAGTTGACCTAAATTTGGGTGCGTTAGGTCCCAGAAAATGGGTCTCTTGGATGAAAACAATGTCACCCTTAAGTTTACGAAAGTGGTTTAGAGCTATAGACCTCTTTGTGGGAGAGTTGAGGCCTCTACAGTTTTGGGACAGCAACACTAATGGTTTATTAGCCATAATCTATTAGATCTAAGTGGTTTTGCTGATCAGTTAGTTTGTTGACGTGTACTGTGGTGTGGTGCAGGCCAGCCTCCCCCACCCCCAGAAAAATACGAGACTTACCGCTGCTTTCTCTATTTCCGGGCTGTCTAAGATTTCTAGTGCCTTCATGAACAGTTGGAACACATATATGGGAATAGTATCTCTGAGGAATCGTTTGCTGACTTCTTAAAAACAGAACAACAATAACAAAAATCAGTGATAACATAACAGAAACAAAGTTATCAACAACAATTAACATATTGTGGTCTTTAAACACAGTAGTGTCTAAATTAAACTAAATAGGGGGTGGATAGAAATTGAAATATTCTCAACATTCACATTGGGAAATGAACAGTAAATGAATTCTATGTTACATGCATATCTTGTGAGGTTTATAGAACTAGCTCATTATTGATCTAACTTCTATAGGGCAACAGTATTGTAAAATTCCTGAGTTCCACATGCTACAAGTACATCTGTTCTCAGCTAGGTCTTAATGCTCTCAATTTAAAGTCCTTCTAATGGAGGGTGAGCTCTCATTTATAGTCAATTGTCCTTTTTTTTTAAGTCTCACTCCTAATTGATCAGGTGTCCTCCACCACCTTCGATTTATTCTGTATTGGTGGAGTCTGGTTTCTTGTTCTTTTCCGGTTGACCTTTTGCCAATGGGGCCTCTGAGGAAGCTGCGTCTCCCCTGTTAGGTTGGTCCCTGGAAGGGATTTCTTGTGTATTGATGGCGGGGTGGGCAGTGGAATGTCAATCAATTTGCAGAATTCTTCAAGGTCCTCAGTGGATTTATAGGTGGCGACTTTGTTTCCTTTGTTTACCCTTAAGCAGAAGGGGAATCCCCACCTATAGGGAATCTCCAGCTCTCGCAGGTGTTCGGTGAGGTACCTGGCTTCTTTTCTGTTATTCAGTGTCATAGGACTAAGGTCTGCATAAATTTGTATCGTGTGACCTTCGAAGTTGAGAGGAGATGCCTTCCTCGCTGCTTGCGCAACTAGTTCTTTATCTTAGTATTGATGGAATTTAATGATTAAATCCCGTGGGGGGTCAGCATCTCCTGGCTTGGGTCTAAGAGCCCTATGGGCCCTGTCTAGCTGATATGGGGGTGTAGTATTATCTTTTGTTAGGTGATGGAAAAGTCTTTGCAAGTATTGTGGGGTGAGATCCTGTGTGACACTCTCAGGTACTCCTCTAATTCTCAGATTCTGCCGTCTCCCCCTATTGTCTAGGTCCTCTAGATGGCTCTTTAATTGCTGGATTTCAATGTCTTGTATCGAGAGGCATCTAGAGTGACCATCTAACACATTGTTGGTGTCATTTGCTTGCTCTTCTATATATTCAATTCTCTCCCCCATATCTACCAAATCTTTCCTAACTTCTGCCAAACCATCCTTTACAATCTTTGCAACTTGTTGTAATAGGGTATTAAAGTCTGCTTTGGTTGGTAAAGAATCTAAATCAGCCCTTGTTAATGGGGCACTTCTCTCTGATGTTGTTGATTTAGGGGATGTATTTGTAGACATTTCTCCTGCCTCTTCTTCTAATTCCACATCGGAGTGCTGTGAAGTGGTCAAAGCTTTAAAATAAGTGTTCAGTTTGGTGCTTGCAGCTAAAGTGGATTTCGCTGCTTTGTCCCCTTTTGTGAGCCGTTTTGAAAACATCCTGTTATACAGGTAGTGCTGTGCAACTTGGTGCGTAATCTGGGCTGTTTGTTTGTTTGCGGCCTGCGGCCTAGTGGGGGTGACAAGATTTCCAGTGAGAATATATGCATTTATTGCTGTCTTGAGTCACTTCAGGTGTCTGTACTTTTAATGAAGTTTGTGTCTTATTGGGATTCGAATACGGCTCCAAAGTAGGTGATCTAAAGGCAGAGTGCAAAACTATTTGTGTCACAGCAAGCCACGTGTGTAGATTGGGTCGTATAGAGTGCTTTTTCTTGCTTTCTGTCCGAGTAGCAAGTATGTCCCAAACAAGTGTTTACTTCATGAGCAAAGTCCTTAAGTTTTTAAGGCCCTTTCACTGTACCCCTTAGTAAAAATGTATGCGCTGCGTGCGCTCTAACTGGGTGCTGCTGCAGTCTAAGATGGCGCGTGATTCTAATTTCGGGCCCCACCCGGTGTCTTAGTGCAAATTAAGGTGCAGATGCTAAGTTGGCCTTTTACGAAGTCTTACTTATGATCCGGAGCGGGATACCGATGATCTGCAGCTTCGCCTGTTGCGGGTAGTGAGTAGGCCCGTCTCCGGTGTGGTCTGAGTGGTACTCCGAAGTCTGTGTGGCTCCGGCTCAGGGTCTTACTCCTTTTAAGTGCTTTGCAGCAGCAGTGCTGTTTATGAAGGGGTATCAGTCTATTAAGGGCTAAAAAATGCGGTGGATTACATGTTTATCTGGTCCCAATGCAAACTATCACACGGAGCTTCTCCTAAATGCGACTCTCCATCTTGGTAGTCGGCTCCGCCCCCCGGTAATATAATAATTTTATCTTATAATAGGCCTCATCTATTTAGATATTAGGTAATTTTTTGGAGGTTCATTAAATATGTTATACATATGTTGATCATTTATGGCCTTTTAGGTGACTCAAAGAGAAAATGATTTTCTAAAAATTAATTGAAGTAAGCCAATTGATCCATAGAATGTAATACATATTAGTGTCTCTCTGTATATTCTGTTTTCACACTGGCTTACCTTTTATTTATTGTTTACAATGAACTCAAATGAATGTACATGAATTACCCTCCATTTTCTTACTTTAATCTGACTTACCTTTAAACACCTGTGTTAGGGGAGTGGTTACTGCCTTTATTAAGGGAGAGTTTTCAGGTTTTGTCAGAGGTCACTGAAGAAGTGAGAACTACGAAACGCGTTTGACCTGTACCTTGTGTTGGCGTGTATGCCTTTTTATGTGCTATCAAACTAATAAAAGAAGCTTTTTATTGCTTATTGGTGCCGGTTCGTTTTTTGGCATTTCACCCTGACCGATCCATTTGAGTGCAAGGATTCTGGCTACTCTCAACACTTTATATATAGCCAGAAAGTTTAACCAATTCAATGTATATGGCTTATTTAACAATATTTGGACTACCCTATGTCCAAATCTCACTATGAAATTTTATCTTAACTCCCACAATCTAATGTGATTTCTAGGGAATATAATTCACTGTCAGATAGATTACGAGTTTTGAGCGCTATAGGGATTTTACTGATCGCCACAAAAGTGGCGTTATTTAACCTCCCTATAGCACTGCTATTACAAGCTTTAAAAAAGCAGGCTTGTGCGGGCGATATGGTTGCGTTGAGCTCCATACCGCACTGAAATCAAGCGCTGCTTTGACGTGCTCGTGCACGATATCCCCATAGACATCAATGGGGAGAGCCGGCAAAAAAAAGCCTAACAACTGTGATTGCAGAATGAAAAGCTCCGTAACGCAGCACCATTGATGTCTATGGGGAAAGAAAAAGTTACGTTTAAACCTAACACCCTAACATAAACACCCTTAATCTGCCACCGCCGACATCGCCGCCACCTACATACAGTTATTAACCCCTAATCTGCCTCCCCGACATCGCCGCCACCTACATACAGTTATTAACCCCTAATCTGCTGCCCCTGATATTGCCGCCACCTACATACAGTTATTAACCCCTAATCTGCCACCCCCAACATCGCCGCCACCTACATAAAACTATTAACCCCTAATCTGCCGCTCCCGATTTTGCTGCCATTATACTAAAGTTATTAACCCCTAAACCTCTGGTCTCCCACATCACTACCACTAAATAAATCCGTTATCCCCTAAACCTAACCCTAACGTAACCCTAAGCCTAACACCCCCTAACTTTAACATAATTAAAATACAGATAAACTAAAGTTACAATTATTAACTAAATAATAACTATTTTAAACTAAATACAAACTTACATGTAAAATAAAACCTAGGCTAGCTAGAATATAACTAATAGTTATATTGTAGCTCGCTTAGGTTTATTTTTTATTTCACAGGTAAGTTTGTATTTATTTTAACTAGATAGACTAGTTAGTAAATAGTTATTAACTATTTACTAACTACCTAGTTAAAATAAATACAAACTTACCTGTCAAATAAAACCTAACCCGCCTTACACTAAAACATTCCAAAAAAAAACAACACTAAAATTACTAAAAATAAAAATAACTAACGGATAGATTACGAGTTTTGCGTTATGAGGGGTGCTGTGCTAACTTGCACGTTATTGTCACCGCTCACTTACCTACAATGCTGGCGTTACAGGTTTTTATAAACCCGGCGTTAAAAAGACAAGAAGTGAGCGTAGAGCAAACTTGTGCTCCATACCACACTCCAATACCAGCGCTGCTTAAGTCAGCGGTGAGCTGGTTGTACGTGCTCGTGCACAATTTCCCTATAGACATCAATGGGGAGAGCCGACTGAAAAAAAGACTAACACCTGCAATAAAGCAGCGTAAAGCTCCGTAACGCAGTCCCATTGATTCCTATGGGGAAATAAAATTTATGTTTACACCTAACACCCTAACATGAACCCCGAGTCTAAACACACCTAATCTTACACTTATTAACCCCTAACCTGCTGCCCCCGACATCACCGACACCTACATTATACTTATTAACTCCTAATCTGCCGCTCCGGACATCGCCGCCACTATAATAAACATGTTAACCCCTAAACCTCCGCATTCCTGCATCACAAACATTAGTTAAATATTATTAACTTCTAATCTGCCGCCCCTAACATCGCCGCCACCTAACTACATTTATTAACCCCTAATCTGCCGCCCCCAACGTCGCCGCCACTATACTAAAGTTATTAACCCCTAAACCTAAGTCTACCCTAACCCTAACACCCACTAACTTAAATATAATTAAAATAAATCTAAAGAAAACCTACAATTAATAACTAAATAATTCCTATTTAAAACTAAATACTTACCTGTAAAATAAACCCTAAGCTAGCTACAATATAACGAATAGTTACATTGTATCTAGCTTAGGGTTTATTTTAATTTTACAGGCAAGTTTGTATTTATTTTAATACATGCCCAACACAGCTGTTGGAAGAAGCTCAGGTATATTGTTTGAATTCACGTATATATACACTTTTCAATATTTAAATTAAAATTATATTTTTATTTTTGATATATTTTTTTTTTTTGCAGCGGACGTTAGACGTCTATTCAGGTCTATGGTGACAGATTCTGCACCACTTTTTGATGGTAAATTATTTTTTTAAAGTAAATATGAGATGATCAGAAGCCTGATTTCTGTATAAAGTGACACAAATTTAAAAAATAATTTTGAGTATATGAGTATATAGTGTGATAGTCACACATCTGAATGTGAGATGGATAGACTAACCGTAAAATGCCCCTTTACTTCATATAGTGAACACTTTAGTCTGTTTCATGTTACATCCACCCAGTATTGTATGTAGTGTGATTGTATACATATGCAGGGGTGTGCACTGCTTACAGGGCAGTGTACTTTTTAAAGGGCCACTGTAAGTAAATATTTTCTATGCCTGTTAGTAACTAACTACCCCAAATACGCTTTGTATCAATAGCATTTCATTAACATATCTCTACCGTATATCAGAAATCTTGTCTGCAAATTTAATTGTTTTCCAAATCCACTCCGTGGGTATTCTTTGCTCTGTACCAATCCGTTTACAATACCTAGGTTTCAAAATGGCGCTTTAAACACAAAGTTATTGGTTTAAGTATTTTGAACATGCAGTGCTGAAAATAGTGGGCAGGATAACGTGACATCATCAGCGAATAAAAGATATAACTTTTAGAACGTTATGAAACTTCGTTTTGGAGAAAATATAGGTCAGTAGGTTTTAATTAATGTTTATTAACTTTAATATGTTAGTTGTTTAGCTTAAAAATTATAACAGAAAGTAATCCTTTAACAATAGCATATGTTCACATTTTCAAAGTGAACATTTTATAAGTGAGGCACTCATTTTTAAGAATGAAGAAGATGTGAGAGAGATAAGGTTGATGATCATTTTATTAATATTACTGAGCTACTGAGCAATGTTATATATAGTAATGTTGCAGCACTCATGCAGTAGTTCCCATGCATAGTGATATAGTTTTATATTTAATGCATCAAAATAAGTTGCCTAGAATTATGTTGCCTTATATATTACAGGGCACAATAAATGTCTGCAAAATTGTCTATAGAAATAGGTATGTGCCTATAAACTAAAGTCATCATATCTATCTGCATGAAAGTCATTGTTATGTTACACAATGACCATAAAAAACATAAGCATCAGACAGCTAAATAATATAGTGTGCTGGTTTTGTTTGTCTGCTGCAAGTTCTGTGAGTGTACAGTACTGTATGCCCTCCTCAGCCTGAAAGACTATGTAGAACCACAGGCTGCATGTACACTGTGTATAAGGTGTGTGTGTTTCTGTACAAAATAAACGTTTGTATGATTTTAATGTAAAGCAAAATTAAAGTATTTAATGTTTAAATATAATTTGTTTCGTTTTTTTAATGTGCCCCTCTGATTAAACACTGGCCCCACCTTGGCCCCCCCAGTAAAATTTGTCTAGAACCGCCACTGCTCTTCTGCTTTCAGGTATGTGAATTAAGGCCCTGCATTGAAATCCTGCTATTCCCTGCTTTTCTGTAATTTTACTCCAAGTCTCTCTTTTTGGTATGTGAATTAAGGCCCTGCATTGAAATCCTGCTATTCCCTGCTTTTCTGTCATTTTACTTTAAGTCTCTCATTTTGGTATGTGAATTAAGGCCCTGCATTTAAATCCTGCTATTCCCTGCTTTTCTGTCATTTTACTCCAAGTCTCTCTTTTTGGTATGTGAATTAAGGCCCTGCATTTAAATCCTGCTATTCCCTGCTTTTCTGTCATTTTACTCCGTCTCTCTTTTTGGTATGTGAATTAAGGCCCTGCATTGAAATCCTGCTATTCCCTGCTTTTCTGTCATTTTACTTTAAGTCTCTCATTTTGGTATGTGAATTAAGGCCCTGCATTTAAATCCTGCTATTCCCTGCTTTTCTGTCATTTTATTCCAAGTCTCTCTGTGTATATGTATATTGAGCACATGAATTTAGGCTTTTAAAATGAAGTCCTGCATGTTTTGTAATGATTTTTCCCAATGTCTCAATTCTAATGTCTAGTTAATCGCCATGTGATGCTCATTCCTTATCAATACTTGCTATAACTCTAAATTTTATAGTTTTCTTATGTCACAGTTTTAACCCCCTCCAAATTTTATTGTCTGTTTACTTAACTCATCTCACCCTGACCAGATTCTAACATTCCAATTGGCCTTACCAACTGTCTTTGATTAGCAATCAACTAAATTTAGTGTACTCAGCTAACTGCCCTACCTGTATATATTTCAGACTAGTTTGGGGATGTGCATTGTACAGGGGTGTGTGCATTGCTTACAGGACAGTGTACTTTTTAACAATAGCATATGTTCACATTTTCAAAGTGAACATTTTATAAGTGAGGCACTAATTTTTAAGAATTATACAATAATTGAACAAGGATTGGGCAAGGGGCAAGGCACAAGGCAAGTACTCTTGTAATACTGTGTTTTATGTATCTCATTGTATCCTTTTGCAAGTGCTGCTGTAACACTGTGTCTTATGTGTTTACTTGGTTCCCACTTTCATAATAATGCTCAATATCTTCATATTCCTTTTTGCCACCTCTTGTCTCTATAACAAACTACATTACTCACTTACTCCTTCTCCCTCTCCACCTGCACTGTTCATTAGCCCATCTCTCTTATACTCACCTTACTTTTGTACTCATGAACTTTACCTATTCCTAAACACTCTCTCTCCCCCCTGCACTTCAGCCAAACAACAGTCTTATTACTGCAAATCTGCTTCTCATCTCATGTCACTCTCCCTCTTGCTCATACTAGCTTCTGGCGACATCTCCCCTAATCCTGGTCCCTCACAACCTCCTAGCCTTTCGAATCCTTGTGTGCCTTTCAATAGATTTCATAAACTAAACTCTGGTAAGCTTAATCGCATTCCTCTTACATCTAAAAACCCCTCCCCCTTCACTTGTGCACTCTGGAACTCTCGCTCCGTTTGCAACAAGCTCACTTCTATCCATGATCTCTTTATCTCCCACTCTCTTAACCTTCTGGCTCTTACAGAAACCTGGCTCTCTGCTTCAGACACAGCATCCACTGCTGCACTGTCACATTGGGGTCTCCATTTCAGCCACACTCTTAGGTCTGGCAATAGACAAGGAGGTGGTGTCGGTATTTTACTTTCCTCTCGTTGCACCTTCCAACAAATACAGCCCTTCTCTTCACTCACATTTTCTTCATTTGAAGCACACATGATTCGGTTATTCTCTCCCCTCTCTATACGTGTTGCAGTCATATACCACCCCCCTGGCTCCCCAACTCAATTTTTAGATCACTTTGCTGCCTGGCTTCCTTAGTTCCTTTCCTCAGACACCCCTGCCCTCATTCTTGGAGACTTTAACATCCCTCTTGACAATCCCACTGCCTCCTCTGCAAAACTACTTCTTCAACTGACTTCCTCTTTCAGCCTGTCACAATGGACTGACTCTCCCACTCACAAAGATGGTCATTCCCTTGATCTGATTTTCAGTCTTTCAAATTTCACAAACTCCCCTTTTCCTCTCTCTGACCATCATCCCTGCCTCGCTCCATAAGGCTCTCCCCTAGTTTTAACAGCTTCAAGCACTCCCTAAAAACTCTACTATTCAGGGATGCATACAACCAACACTAACCTTTCCTAACTCCACTGCTTTCCCCTTGAACCCCTTAGAGTGTAAGCCTATGGGCCCAGCTGTTTACAGATCGCTTCATAAGAGCCGACTACAACAGTGAAACTCTCGGCAGGGCCCTCTACCCACTTGACCCCTACAAAAGCTATCCTGTACATCGACTATGTTTACAGCGCTGCGGAATCTGTTGGTGCTCTACAAATACCTGATAATAATAATAATAATAATATGCACTCATACAAACACACACCTACACAATAATGGCTAAAAATAAAAAAAATTATCACTGCACTCAAGGACAATTCTCTAATCTGAGGGTGAGATGGCTGGCCTGACACAAACCGCAAATGATTTACATATAATGACTAGAGTAGTGACATTTTACAGCTACTAGTACTGTATATAGTTATTATGTATAGTCACACTGTTTAATCATGAACCCCACACCATTACTGTAGGAACAAATCTGTGTAATCTGATGTTACAGAATGTTGGCTATTATTCTTTTTATATTTTTATTTCTATATGTCAAATTCTAAATTTTTTTTTTTTTTTAGATATCGAAGAGCAGGATGATTCTTCTAGAGAGGTCATTCTCAATCTTGTTCCTGTTAGCGCACATAGTCCAGAGGTTCGATCTCCAGACCTTGGAAGCTTAACTTCTGACCTTTTACAGATGGCACAAGACCAGGATTTTGCTATTCATGAACCTGTAGCTAACCACACAGATGAGGATGACAATCAAAATCCACCTCATGATGTTGTTGCAGAGCAGGAAATTGAAGCAGGTTCAGGATATTTTGCCTGCACATTTAGAAATATTTGATAACTATAACCAGCAACGATTGGAACTGGACCGTGAAATCTTGCTATGTTAGATATCATAAGAGATAGACAGCAGAACCCAGAGTCGCCAGATCCTAAGAGACAAACCGCTAGATTTAGAGTTTTGTCGGTAAAGACCCGCGCAGCTAACCCTGCTTTTTTTCCCAGCGCACCCTTAAGACAACGCTGGTATTTAGAGTTGTCTGAGGGGTTGCGTTAGGCTAAAAAAAGGGAGCGTTGAGCCTCAAAACCCTCAATACCAGCGTTGCTTACGATAGCGGTAAGCTGGAAAAACGTGCTCGTGCACGATATCCCCATAGAAAACAATGGGGCTGAGCTGGCTGCAAAAAAACCTAACACCTGCAAAAAAGCAGCGTTCAGCTCCTAACGCAGTCCCATTGTTTCCTATGGAGAAATACTCTATAAGTCTGCACCTAACACCCTAACATGAACCCCGAGTCTTAACACCCCTAACCTTACACTTATTAACCCCTAATCTGCTGCCCCCTCTATTGCTGACACCTGCTGTATATTATTAACCCCTAATCTGCCGCTCCGTACACCGCCGCAACCTACATTATCCCTATGAACCCCTAATCTGCTGCTCCTAACATCGCCGACCCCTATATTATATTTATTAACCCCTAATCTGCCCCCCCATGTCGCCGCTACCTACCTACACTTACTAACCCCTAATCTGCCGACCGGACCTCGCCGCCACTATAATAAATGTATTAACCCCTAAACCGCCGCACTCCCGCCTCGCAAACACTATAATAAATAGTATTAACCCCTAATCTGCCCTCCCTAACATCACCGCCACCTACCTACAATTATTAACCCCTAATCTCCCGCCCACACCGTCGCCGCTACTATAATAATGGTATTAACCCCTAAACCTAACTCTAACCCTAACACCCCCCTAACATAAATATAATTTAAATTAAACAAAATAATATTCCTAAAATTAAATAAAATAATCCTATTTAAAACTAAATACTTACCTAGAAAATAAACCCTAATATAGCTACAATATAATTAATAATTACATTGTAGCTATTTTAGGATTTATATTTATTTTACAGGCAACTTTGTATTTATTTTAACTAGGTACAATAGCTATTAAATAGTTAATAACTATTTAATAGCTACCTACTTAAAATAAGTACAAAATTACCTGTAAAATAAATCCTAACCTAAGTTACAAATACACCTAACACTACACTATAATTAAATTAATTAAATAAATTACCTACAATTAGCTGAGTTAAAATACAATAAAATAAACTATTCAATAATACAAAAAACAAACACTAAATTACAAAAAATAAAAAAGAATTACAAGAAGTTTAAACTAATTACACCTAATCTAAGCCCCCTAATAAAATAAAAAATCCCCCAAAATAAAAAAATGCCCTACCCTATTCTAAACTACCAAAGTAATCAGCTCTTTTGCCAGCCCTTAAAAGGGCTTTTTGCGGCGGGACATTGCCCCAAAGTAATCAGCTCTTTTACCTGAAAATAAAAATACAATACTCCCCCAACATTACAACCCACCACCCACATACCCCTACTCTAACCCACTCAAACCCCCCTTAAAAAACCTATCGCTAACCCCCTGAAGATCATCCTACCTTGAGTCGTCTTCACCCAGCCGAGCCGAATTCTTCATCCAAGGTGCGCAGAGGAGGTCCTTGATCCGGTAGAAGTCTTCATCCAAGCGGGGCAAGAAGAGGTCCTCCATCCGGTAGAAGTGTTCATCCAGGCGGCATCTTCAATCTTCATCCATCTTGAGCGGAGCCATCTTCAAAGGAGCCGACGCGGAGCCATCCTCTTCAACCGACAACTTCCCGACGAATGAAGGTTCCTTTAAGGGACGTCATCCAAGATGGCGTCCCTTCAATTCTGATTGGCTGATAGCATTCTAGCAGCCAATCGGAATCAAGGTAGAAAAAATCTGATTGGCTGATGCAATCAGCCAATCAGATTGAAGTTAAATCCGATTGGCTGATCCAATCAGCCAATCGTATTGAGCTTGCATTCTATTGGCTGTTCCGATCGGCCAATAAAATGCAAGCTCAATACTATTGGCTGATTGGATCAGCCAATCGGATTGAACTTCAATCTGATTGGCTGATTGCATCAGCCAATCAGATTTTTTCTACCTTAATTCCGATTGGCTGATAGAATCCTATCAGCCAATCGAAATTGAAGGGACGCCATCTTGGATGACGTCCCTTAAAGGAACCTTCATTCATCGGGAAGTCGTCGGTTGAAGAGGATGGCTCCGCGTCGGCTCCTTTGAAGATGGCTCCGCTCCACTACGGATGGATGAAGATTGAAGACGCCGCCTGGATGAACACTACCGGATGGAGCAATCTAAAATATCAAACAGAAACAGATGCGCCACATGGCCCAATATTGTAGGTTCCAAAGAATGGTAGATTTTGCTATATAATTGCACTCACATGTGATGGAGCACCTCAATTTGTGCAAATGACACAGTCTGGGATCTATAACAGTCACCCAGCAGACCGACCTCCCGACTTGTTACAGGGTCTGTGTGAGATAGAAAACACAAAAAAGCCTATATGGCCTAGTATTGTATGGCTAGAGTGATTCCACACCAGATAATTGTATAAGATTTTAAACTCACATTTGGTGAAGCATCTCCAATGATGCTATAGAGACAAGCTGGGATCAATTCAGTCACCCAACAGACTTAGATCATGGCATACAGCATACAATAGTCCTCTTGATGGTCTATAGGTCAGTCATATCCTCAGATAATAACCAATTCAAAGGCAGCAAGTGTTTTAGTAAAAGTTAAAATCACTTTAATAAAATAATGATAAATTGCGACGCGTTTCTCAGTCTCAGACTGTTTCTTCAGGCATAATAAAATAGTTTACAAACCCTTGCTATATATTCCTAAACAAACCACTTAATATAGTGATCATCATCACCCAATATTTACCATTTTTGAGTGATATACAACTGTCTTATCAACATTGTGCCTATTATTTGTACAGTGTAATTTATTTGTACTCTATCTTTATTATATATACAAGTTATTATAATTCTTATCAATTATATATATTTGTACCCATAGGTGCATTATATGGTAATATATCATTTATCTTTCTATACTGCATATCATCATATAGATACAATTGTCTATTTAGGAAGCTATAACCATATAGGTTACTCTCAAGGGCGCCCCCTATCATTTTTTGTACTACCGGATGGAGGACCTCTTCTTGCCCCGCTTGGATGAAGACTTCTACCGGATCAAGGACCTCCTCTGCGCACCTTGGATGAAGAATTCAGCTCGGCTGGGTGAAGACAACTCAAGGTAGGATGATCTTCAGGGGGTTAGCGATAGTATTTTTTAAGGGGGGTTTGGGTGGGTTAGAGTAGGGGTATGTGGGTGGTGGGTTGTAATGTTGGGGGATGTATTGAATTTTTATTTTCAGGTAAAAGAGCTGATTACTTTGGGGCAGTGCCCCGAAAAAAGCCCTTTTAAGGGCTGGTAAAAGAGATGATTATTTATTAGGGGGCTTAGATTAGGTGTAATTAGTTTAAACTTCTTGTAATTCTTTTTTCTTTTTTGTAATTTTGTGGGGTTTTTTTGTATTATAGAATAGTTTATTTTATTGTATTTTAAGTTAGCTAATTGTAGGTAATTTATTTAATGAATTTAATGATAGTGTAGTGTTAGGTGTATTTGTAACTTAGGTTAGGATTTATTTTACAGGTAATTTTGTACTTATTTTAACTAGGTAGCTATTAAATAGTTATTAGCTATTTAATATCTATTGTACCTAGTTAAAATAAATACAAAGTTGCCTGTAAAATAAATATAAATCCTAAAATAGCTACAATGTAATTATTAGTTATATTGTAGCTATATTAGGGTTTATTTGATAGGTAAGTATTTAGTTTTAAATAGGATTAATTTAGTTAATTTTAGGAATATTATTTCGTTTCATTTAAATTATATTTATGTTAGGGGGTGTTAGGGTTAAGGTTAGAGTGTGGTTTAGGGGTTAATAACTTTATTATAGTAGTGGCGACGTTGCGGCTGGGAGATTAGGGGTTAATAATTGTAGGTAGGTGGCGGCGATGTTAGGGAGGGCAGATTAGGGGTTAATACTATTTATTCTAGTGTTTGCGAGATGGGAGTGCGGCGGTTTAGGGGTTAATACATTTATTATAGTGGCGGTGAGGTCCAGTCAGCAGATTAGTGGTCAATATGTGTATTTAGGTAGCGGCGACGTTGGGGGGGCAGATTAGGGGTTAATAAATATAATATAGGGGTCGGCGATGTTAGGGGCAGCAGATTAGGGGTTTATAGGTATAATGTAGGTGGTGGCGGTGTCCGGTCGGCAGATTAGGGGTTACATTTTTTTATTATAGTGGCAGCGATGTGGGGGGCTTCGGTTTAGGGGTACATAGGTAGTTTATGGGTGTTAGTGTACTTTGTAGCACAGTAGTTAAGAGCTTTATATTCATGCATTAGCCCATAAAGCTCTTAACTACTGACTTTTTTTGTCGGTAGGAGTCTTGTCGGTAGAGGGTCTACCGCTCACTTCTCCCAAGACTCCAAATACCGGCGTTAGGCAGATCCCATTGAAATGATAGGATACGCAATTGGCGTAAGGGGATCTGCGGTAGCCTGGAGTCACGGTGAGGAAGTGAGCGTTAGACCCTTTCCTGGCTGACTCTAAATACCAGCGGGCGGTAAAAAGCAGCGTTAGGACCCCTTAACGCTTCTTTTGACGGCTAACGCCAAACTCTAAATCTAGATGAAAGGTTCCATTAGTGCAGTTATTAGGTTATTTGTTTATACTAGTTGAATGGTCAAATTTTTTTTTTTTTTTTTAGAAATGTTTTTATTATTGTTATTTGTACATAGGTTTATTAAAGTTCTATATTTTTTCTTAATTTATTATCTTTTTTTTTTTTCAAATGAGTTGAAATCATTTCCATATTTTAAAAACATGTGACACAACGACAAAAAAGATACTAAAAATAAAATAGTTTTATTAAAACATGAAGTAAAAAATAAATTAAGAAACACAAAAATATTTGAAAAAAAAGTATGACCGTGATGGTCCTCCTGGCCACTACAGTAATTTTTTGGTTTAATTGACCTTTTAAACCTACAAAAACACAATTCGAATGTCTTAAAAATGTAAATAAACTAACAATATATATATATATATATATATATAGTATCAATGCTTATTACAATTCAAGAATTGCTTAGATTTTTTCCATAACATAAGTTTTGTAGAGATTTTAAACCTGGGCATTTTAATTCTTTAGAGAATCCATTATTTGTTTAATTTCTTCACAAACAGAAGATTGTACTTGTGATGCAACTTGTACCCTGGCATCTAGATTAAAAAAAAAAAAGTTAGAGATTGTGCCACAATTTTTTTAAAAAGGGTGTTGCAATGCAGTAAGCAATACATCATTACCTTTTTGATTAGAGGATGTATTTTCCAATTTTTTTGGACTTGCCTGTGTAGATTTAGAAACCTTAGATATTTCCAAGTCAACCTCAATATCAGAAATATTTGTTGTGTTGTTGTCACTACTTGCATCTATAATATATATTTAGAATGAGATACATATATAGATCATTATATTGTAGTATAACTTTTATTGATACAGTAAGCATAGAAATATCAAACATTTACTTAGTTGTATTGATGGGGAAGTTACTGACATCGTTTGAGGAGCATTATTTTCCTTATTGTCACTATCTATGAATGATTACAGAATAACACAATTAAACACTTAAGAATTTTTTTTTTTTTAAAGTATTAGAAAAATACCTTTGGTAGAAGATAATTGCAATATTCTTCTGAACCTTCTGAACCTGTTTTTCTTCCTTTTCACCACTGTTTTATTGGTTTCTATATAAAAAAAATAATTTAAATCATGATTATGTTAATAAGTAATGAGTAAATTTAGAAATTTAATTCAGGGTTCCTTTTGTACCTTGAGGTGTATGTACTATTGTTAAGCATCTGACACCTCCTTTCTGTGGAGACAATTCTCTGTCAAGCAAAGACAATGGCAAGGGCGGAGATCTAGCCTCACTGCGAGGTGTCAAATTTAGAATAGGCCTTACATGGAGGAGGAGCACCACAAATATTTTCCTTCTTCTTATCTGAATTAGTGAATACAGGTATAGAAAACAAGATTAATAAATCATTTTTTGTTCTTTCATTTTTATTTTTTAAAAGGGACATGCAATTTCACAGTTCCAATTACTTAAGTTTAATAATAAATATTCTATTATTTAAAGATTTTATGTTTTCTCTTTTATTTTGATTTTCATCTTCTAATTTGATTTATATGACATAAAAAGAGAATACATCTATTTAAATAATAGAATTAAATTGGATACTTGTAAACATTTTTTTTTATATCATAACTGTGACAAATAAACAACATTTTCCAATTGGGATTAGTATTCAACAAGTGCATTCAATCATCAAGTCTAATAATTGGTGATGTATGCTGGATGAATCCTAACTTTCTATTTTTTTAAATGTATTGTAAATAGTTCAATAAATAAAATTAGTTAGAAATTAAATTTTTATTTTGTAAATAAAAGTTTCATTAAGACATCATTGTTTCTTAGTTTGTTCAAATTATAGATCTTTATTAGATATGTTCATACGCCTAGAATTAGAGTTCTGCGGCCAAAGGGGTGTGTTAGCTACACGTGCTTTTTTTCCCCCGCACCTTTTAAATACTGCTGGTATTTAGAGTTCACAGAATGGCTGGGTTTTCAGTGTGTTAGGCTCCAAAAAGGGAGCGTAGAGCATAATTTAACGCCACTGCAACTCTCGATACCAGCGGTGCTTACGGACGCGGCCAGCTTCAAAAACGTGCTCGTGCACGATTCCCCCATAGAAAACAATGGGGCTGTTTGAGCTGAAAAAAACCTAACACCTGCAAAAAAGCAGCGTTCAGCTCCTAACGCAGCCCCATTGTTTCCTATGGGGAAACATTTCCTATGTATGCACCTAACACTCTAACATGTACCCCAAGTCTAAACACCCCTAACCTTACACTTATTAACCCCTAATCTGCCGCTCCCGTTATCGCTGACACCTGCATAATTTTTTTAACCCCTAATCTGCCGCTCCGTAAACCGCCGCTACTTACATTATCCCTATGTACCCCTAATCTGCTGCCCCTAACACCGCCGACCCCTATATTATATTTATTAACCCCTAACCTGCCACCATCAACGTCGCCTCCACCTGCCTACACTTATTAACCCCTAATCTGCCGAGCGGACCGCACCGCTACTATAATAAAGTTATTAACCCCTAATCCGCCTCACTCCCGACTCAATAACCCTATAATAAATAGTATTGGAATCAGCCAATCAGAATGAAGTTCAATCCGATTGGCTGATCCGATCAGCCAATCAGATTGAGCTCGCATTCTATTGGCTGTTCCGATCAGCCAATAGAATGCAAGCTCAATCTGATTGGCTGATCGGATCAGCCAATCGGATTGAACTTGATTCTGATTGGCTGATTCCATCAGCCAATCAGAATTTTCCTACCTTAATTCCGATTGGCTGATAGAATCCTATCAGCCAATCGGAATTCGAGGGACGCCATCTTGGATGACGTCCCTTAAAGGAACCGTCATTCGTCGGGAAGTCGTCGGTGAAGATGGATGTTCCACGTCGGCGGGATGAACATGGATCCGGAAGAAAGAAGATTGAAGATGCCGCTTGATAGAAGACTTCAGCCGGATCATGGACCTCTTCAGTTCCCGCTTGGATGAAGACTTCAGCCGGATCATGGACATCTTCAGCCCCCGGCTTGGGCTTGGATCAAGACATCAGAGCCAGGACGGATCGGTGTGATACCCGGCGAGGTGAAGATAAGGTAGGAAGATCTTCAGGGGCTTAGTGTTAGGTTTATTTAAGGGGGGTTTGGGTTAGATTAGGGGTATGTGGGTGGTGGGTTATAATGTTGGGGGGGGGGTATTGTATGTGTTTTTTTTACAGGCAAAAGAGCTGAATTCCTTGGGGCATGCCCCGCAAAGGGCCCTGTTCAGGGCTGGTAAGGTAAAAGAGCTTTGAACTTTTTAAATTTAGAATAGGGTAGGGCATTTTTTTATTTTGGGGGTCTTTGTTATTTTATTAGGGGGCTTAGAGTAGGAGTAATTAGTTTAAAATTGTTGTAATATTTTTCTTATGTTTGTAAATATTTTTTTATTTTTTGTAACTTAGTTCTTTTTTATTTTTTGTACTTTAGTTAGTTTATTTCATTGTATTTATTTGTAGATATTGTATTTAATTAATTTATTGATAGTGTAGTGTTAGGTTTAATTGTAGATAATTGTAGGTATTTTATCTAATTAATTTATTGATCGTGTAGTGTTAGGTTTAATTGTAACTTAGGTTAGGATTTATTTTACAGGTAATTTTGTAATTATTTTAACTATTTTAGCTATTAAATAGTTCTTAACTATTTAATAGCTATTGTACCTGGTTAAAATAAATACAAAGTTACCTGTAAAATAAATATAAATCCTAAAATAGCTATAATATAATTATTATTCATATTGTAGCTATATTAGGGTTTATTTTACAGGTAAGTATTTAGCTTTAAATAGGAATAATTTATTTAATAAGAGTTAATTTATTTAATTAGATTTAAATTATATTTAACTTAGGGGGGTGTTAGTGTTAGGGTTAGACTTAGCTTTAGGGGTTAATCCATTTATTAGAGTAGCGGCGAGATTCGGTCGGCAGATTAGGGGTTAATAATTTAAGTTAGGTGTCGGCGATGTTAGGGAGGGCAGATTAGGGGTTAATACTATTTATTATAGGGTTATTGAGGCGGGAGTGAGGCGGATTAGGGGTTAATAACTTTATTATAGTAGCGGTGCGGTCCGCTCGGCAGATTAGGGGTTAATAAGTGTAGGCAGGTGGAGGCGACGTTGAGGGGGGCAGATTAGGGGTTAATAAATATAATATAGGGGTCGGCGGTGTTAGGGGCAGCAGATTAGGGGTACAAAAGGATAACGTAGGTGGCGGCGCTTTGCGGGCGGCAGATTAGGGGTTAATTATTGTAGGTAGCTGGCGGCGACGTTGTGGGGGGCAGGTTAGGGGTTAATAAATATAATATAGGGGTCGGCGGTGTTAGGGGCAGCAGATTAGGGGTACATAAGTATAACGTAGGTGGCAGTCGGCAGATTAGGGGTTAAAAAAATTTAATCGAGTGGCGGCGATGTGGGGGGACCTCGGTTTAGGGGTACATAGGTAGTTTATGGGTGTTAGTGTACTTTAGAGCACAGTAGTTAAGAGCTTTATAAACCGGCGTTAGCCCAGAAAGCTCTTAACTACTGACTTTTTTCTGCGGCTGGAGTTTTGTCGTTAGATTTCTAATGCTCACTTCAGACACGACTCTAAATACCGGCGTTAGAAAGATCCCATTGAAAAGATAGGATACGCAATTGACGTAAGGGGATCTGCGGTATGGAAAAGTCGCGGCTGAAAAGTGAGCGTTAGACCCTTTAATGACTGGCTCCAAATACCAGAGGGCGGTAAAAACCAGCGTTAGGAGCCTCTAACGCTGGTTTTGAAGGCTACCGCCCAACTCTAAATCTAGGCCATAGTTTTTAAAAGTTCCCAAAAATTACAAATTACAAAACCATAATTAATAATGCTAATAGATACCTTTAAATAGCCTGTATGTACATCAAAATGATAACTATGGGACACTGAAATTAAAATTATTATTTCATGGTTCATATAGATGATGACATTTTTATAAAATTTATAATTTAATGCTATTACCTTTTTTTTCTTGGTTTTCCTTGTATATCATTTTTTTTTAAAAAAAGCAGGGATGTAAATCCTAAATGCCAGCACATTTTAGGTTCAGAACCATGGATAGCAATTTTTTATTGGAGGATTACATTTACCCACCAATAAGCAAGCATAACCAACTTTATGAAACAAACATGGGCAGGCTCTAAAGCATAACATTCCTGTTTTTTAAATAAAGATAGTAAGAGAACTATGAAAATGTTGTAATATGAGTTAATTATTAAGTTACTAACAATTACATGTTCTATCTGAATCATGAAAGAAAATATAGTTGATCAGTGTCCCTTTAAAGGGACAGTAAACGCAAAAATTGTTATTGTTTAAAAAGATAGATAGTGCCTTTACTACCCATTCCCCAACTTTGCACAACCAACGTGGTTATATTAACATACTTTATAACCTTTAAACCTCTAAATTTCTGTCTGTTTCTAAGTCCCTAAAGACAGCCCCATGATCACAGGCTTTTGTATTTGTTTTTCACATCAGGGGAAGCTAGTTCATGTGAGACATATAGATAACATTGTGCTGACGCCCGTGGATTCTAACAACACAGTACTAATTGGCTTAAATGCAAGTCAATAGATAAAGTCATGTGGTCTGGGGGGCGTCAGAAGATACTTAGAAACAAGGAAATCACAGAGTTAAACATTGTATTAATATAACCATGTTTTCTGTGCAAAACTGGGGAATGGGTAATGTAGGGATTATCTAACTTTTAAAACAATAACATTTTTTGAGTTGTCATGGTAAAGTAATATATATCAACACAAGATAAACGCACAATGATATCAAATAGTGCACATATTTTAATTGATAGAAATAAAAATAATAAACTTACATGTCCTTAGAAGGCTCCTAATGGATTGGTAATATAGTGGTTCTCTATGTCTTATATCAGTGTAGCGTCTCAAACATTGATGTCTGGTCCTTTTAATTTTTGTAACATGATACATTCTGCGTATCATTTCGTATATTGTTTTGTCTCTTTCATCTTGCATGATTCCTCGGACACCTCCTAAGTGTTTGGGAAAATAACTGTCCATCACATACACTAGAATTATCATTTCCCCAGATGTGAAAGGTGTTAGTCTCTTCATCCTTCGTGGTCGCATAGCAACTTTCTAAATGGGTGTGTCCAGTGGAGGCTCCTCTATAGGATCACAGTCGCACGTGAGCCCCCTGAGAGAACCCCTTAAGAGAAAAAAAAACAAAAAACTTTTTGGATGAATAAATAGAATTTTTCCAATAGCCCCCTATTGAAAAAATTCTATATATTCATTTAAAAATGTTCCAGTACAGTTTTGTAAAAAAAAAATTAAAAAAAATAATTGCTGTTTTCACTTCTATCTATCGCACCGCACATGCAATAGATAGAAGTATAGGCATCAATCACTTTGCACTAATTTCTATGTGCCTGTAGCGCCACCCCAAGCCAGCCCTATACCTTCTTAATCGCACATATTTTCTGTGCGATTGAAAGCCAGCCATCACTGTAGAACCAACAAGTCTCCTCCTCCTGCATGCACGTAAATGATGAAAGTGTGAGGGAGAAGTTGTGCACTTTTTTAATTGTTTCTTTGGGAAGTGGGAGAGAAGACTACAAGTGCCCGATCAGAATGCCCAGGGTAAGTGACTAATATTGCCCAGCACTGTTGTCTTTATTGCTGTGTATTTGGCCTGATTTCTGTAGTCGCTGTGCTTTATCAACATGACAAGCATTATTCAGCATTTAGACAGCAGCTAAATCACAGCAAGCACCGGAGCTTCTCTTCTCCTTTACTGCATTCCAGGAATACCGTTCAGTGGTCTTTGGATTGATGCAAGCATATTTGTTAAAGATTAGCTTATTTAAGAAAGAAAGCTGCTAATAAAAAATCGGGTATGGATACTTTGACAGGCATATTTGAGGAGCTGGAATTACATGCTTTACCATGTGAAAAAGAACATCTGTGCCATTGAGGAAGTAAACATCCTGTTCAGATGCTGAGCAAGCACCAGAGCTTCTCTTCTTCTTTACTGTATTCCAGGAATACCGTTCAGTGGTTACCGTCTGTAGAGGCAACTTAGGGAAGTGATCTGCTGATAAGAGCTATTACACTACTGAACGGTATTCCTGGAATGCAGTAAAGGAGAAGAGAAGCTACGGTGCTTGCTGTGAGTAAGTTGAATGCTGAACAATGCTTGTCATGTTGATAAGCAGAATTGATGTTGGCAACTGAATATAAGAAATAGAACAGTCATCTTACTTTATTATGAAAGGAAAAAGAATTTCAATTCACAACCCTGCTGAGAGAAAGCAAACTACCAGCATAAAGCAGAGTAAGACCAATGGCAGAGCAATATCACTATGTCTTACCAATCAATGTATCCAAGAAATCATCAATTTGATGCCATTAATTCAATCAATACAGCCAGAATGGCAAATCAATAAAGTCTCTGGACATGCACCAAATACTACTAACAACAATCTAATTAAATAGTACAAGCTACACTAATGCTTAAACAATACACCCATCAAAATAGTATCAAATTCAAGCAACTGGACCCCTCATTATCCTACCAGTAATAACAAGACATTCACTAACAACACAATATATGTATGTATGTATGTATGTGTATATATACATATATATATATATATATATATATATATATATATATATAGGTATATAATGTGTGTGACAGTGTGTGTGTGTATGTGTGTATATATATATTTATATATATATATATATATATATATATATATATATATATATATGTGTGTGTGTGTGTGTATATATGTGTGTGTGTGTATGTGTATATATATATATATGTGTGTGTATATGTGTGTGTGTATGTATGTGTATATATATGTGTGTATATATGTGTGTGTGTGTGTATATATATATATATAGTTTTCCAGGAAGACACTGCCTGCACTCACTGGGCTTGTAAAAAAAGATAACTTTTATTTGATAAAAAGCTTAAATTAGGGAATAGAGCATGCTCTATTCCTTATTTTAAGCTTTTGTCAAGTAAGTCACTTTTTATACAAGCCCAGTGAGTGCAGTCATTTCCTGTAAAACTACATTATGTTTGACTTTGCACCCTGACTAATGCATAATTGAGTTGAATACTGGGTGTGCAAAATTACCCTGGACATTTTATATATATATACACTACTGTGGTGGCCCCTGACTGCTAAATCATTCTGTTTGGGATTGCAGACAAAGATGAGGATCCTAACTAACCAGGTGGAGCAGGTTAGGGCAGCAGAGGGAAGCAATGTTCCTTCTCCTGCAGGACCTTGCCCCTCACCGAAGCAGAACATCTGACTTTATGGTTAGGCAAGGTTGTAATTGAGCCTGGATCTGTGTTCCCAGATCTTATCCTCCCTCATAAATCTGCAGGAGAAATTAAACTTTCACAGTTCTGACTGGTTCACTTACGTGGTAATCTTAATGTAAATTTTAATTTAGTGTTTCTCAAACATTTTTTATATTGGTTAAAATGTTAGAAATATTTACATAAAATATTTTGAATGTTGTACTATTTATTGTAAGTCGCTGTTCTTTATTTTTGTATAAGGTGCAAAAAAAAAATATCGGAATAAATTATGGTATATGTATTTTATTTTTTCACTAGATTTCTTTGTCTTAGTTCAATATAGTTATCAATAGTATATTTTTTTATTTGTAATGTAGTATAGAGGGCCATGTAATTTTAGATCATTATAAGTTTTCTGGTTATATAGTTAATATCTAATCTTTATATTTGAAATGCAAAATAAAGTTTGATTATTAATGAATCTTTATGTGACATCTTTAAAAAAATGTTTTATATAGAAATTGATTTTTAATGGTTATATACATACATTAGCAGCATATACTAATAAATAATACATTTTTTGAATATTTATTTCTTCATATAATAGCTACTAATTGGAATTGATAGCCTTTATATTAAATTCACATCAATTTACTGTATATGTTAGGAAAAATAAGTATAGAGTTCTGTGTTATCCCACACAAACAAAATTCATATGTGTATATTGATATTTTCATCATCTAAGGATATCAATTTAATTAATCATTTTGGATAACATCAGTCAGTTCATTTATGGATAACTTTTTTAAACCTGCATCATATTGATACAATTCTTTCTATCTATAACATTCAATTTTAAATTATTATTTTTAAAAAAATAACTAAAGACAATTTGAAATGATTACTCTCACAATATTTCCATTGAAAAATTGAAATTTTTATTCACAATTTGAAAAAAAAAATTATGTAATTTTGAATGATATAAAAATCTATATCAATCTAATATATTTTATTCTTGAAATCAAGCATTAAAATAGTTTTCTGCAACATAATTATGGGCGGTAATGGCCTATCTTGTTGGTGCATCGTTGCAGATGACCTCAGGAAAGTCCTCAAAGGAGATTTCGTTAGCATCCTCAATTTCACATCCTCTTCGAATTGCAATGTTATGAAGAATACAGCATACCAGAATTATTTTTGCAACCTTTTCTGGAGCATACTGCATCACACCGCCTGAATGGTCAAGACAACGAAAGCGCATTTTTATCAATCCAAAAGCTCTCTCGATGATGCCTTGGGTGGATCTGTGTGCCTCGTTGAATTTATCCTCACATCTTCTACGAGGATTATTGTATGGTGTGAATAACCATTCTCTACTGAAATAACAAGTGTCCCCTATGAAAAATAAAACACTAAAAAATTTACATTTATAATATGATGATACAGATGATACATTTAAAGACAATTCGTTATGTTATTGAGTTACATATATCACCATCTAACTCAATAACATAATGAAAGTGACATTTCAAGTAAAATTACACTTATCAAACTTATGGCTAGATTACGAGTTTTGCGTTATGAAGGGTGTGGTGCTAACTTGCACGTTATTGTCACCGCTCACTTACCTACAGCGCTGGTATTACAGGTTTCCTAAAAGCGTTAAAAGGCAAGAAGTGAGCGTAGAGCAAAATTGAGCTCCATACCGCACTCCAATACCAGCGCTGCTTAAGTCAGCGGTGAGCTGGTTGTACGTGCTCGTGCACAATTTCCCCATAGACATCAATAGGGAGAGCCGGCTAAAAAAAAACCTAACACCTGCAAAAAAGCAGCGTAAAGCTCTGTAACGCAGCCCGATTGATTCCTATGGGGAAAGAAAATGTATGTTTACACCTAACACCCTAACATGAACCCCGAGTCTAAACACTCCTAATCTTACACTTATTAACCCCTATTCTGCCACCCCCGACACCTACATTATATAATAGAGAGTGGTGTACAGGCGTACACCCACACCCTCAGGAGCGCTTCCTACAAACTATATATATATATATATATATATATATATATATATTGTTCAGAAGAAAAGGGTTTTCGTAATGTGAGCTACACCTAGGTGTAGGCCACACTGGAGGCGCAAAGAATATATTACCACCTATACGAGATAAGCTGCTGGAGTGAACGGAGAAGTATGGTCACACTACCCTTACAGGTGAACCAACCGTATTAGTATAAAGCAAAACAAATAGTTGTTCACTCCACAGCGCTGATCTCACAATATATAGTGTATTGTTTCAATACACCTAATGTAACAAAGTAATTGCATGAATGTATTGAACAATGATTCCTAAAAAGAGCACATTGCTACAATGTATACATATACTAGGTAGGAAGTGAATGAACCCGTATACATTAAATTTATCAGCTGTTATTTCAATATTGCAGTGGATAATGTATAGATAATATATAGTTCCCAAATATGTTGATCAAGTCTTAAATGAGCAAGGATGTTTTATCTTCAAAAATGAACGTTCAGCAATGCAGACATAGAATGACAACAATCCCAAATGGCTTCACAGGCTACTCACATTGGGTGACCTCAATCATATGAGGTAAGGAACCAGGCCCCAGCAATGATCCTCCAGTAGCAAGCTGTGCGTTGTCCCAGATAGATTTTCTGTTTGTCAGTTGGAGCCACAGCGCGTAGTTTATTTCAATTCTCTTCACTTCCCGGGTTCTCCAATGTTGTTGTCGGCAACCGTTCTTTGTTTCTTTGATAACTCCAACGTATTATATAGAGGAAACAAACACGGCACATAGCATAATAATGTTTAAAAGGTAACACAAATTTATTTACAGCACAAGAATGATACTCACAAACGGGACCTGAGTTTGTATGAGGTATCAATATAACATCTCAATAAAAGGACCGTCGTCCCACACTGTGATAAAAGTTTCCACTTCAGTAATATATGGTGTACATAAAATAGTCTTTAAGGATGAGCAGCCAGATTCAACACTCAGCCTTACGCGTTTCAAAGTTTAAAACTTCTTCCTCAGAGGCATTGTTGAATCTGGTCTGTTGTGGCCATTTTAAAAACTCCCGCTTAGCGGGGAGGGTGGGTGTGTGAACCGGCTGCTCATTCATTGGTCCATTGTGTTACACCCCTGTTTTCATCCGGGGTATTTTTCAGTGTAGAAAAAATCGTACACGGGAAAAGTTCAGATTATTTCCAATGTGACATATTCAAAAATTTCGTTATAATGTAATGTAGATCTTACTAGAAAGACTTTTTATCCTAATTAAGTGTTTTATGTTCAAATATGTCGCATATTTATACTGGCATCTAAATACATATAAGAGTGATTATAGAGGTATTGGAAATACTCTCGATGATTCATTGTCTGATCGGACATCAAATTAACTCTATTCTTGCATTGTATGATATTAATATGAATATTTGTGTAGATACAAAAATGTCTCCAAAATTGTTTACTTTTCATAAAAATATGTTATACACTAAACAAAAATATTCTCCTCCATGTTAAACCGAAGGTGATTTTGAGTTTTTTCTATAGTGGACTCACTTGGGAAAAAAGGTTTGTTTAACAAATTGTATTACTGGTAATTATAAACAACGAAAAGCTCTATATGTAGTCTATTATCATCTCTTTTATATGATCACTCTATATTACATAAAATTGATCTCTAAATGTTTTTTATACGTGATTTAATTTGTTTTATTTTCCACCATGGATGTAGTCTATAAGTAGCTTGTAAAGATATATAAAAAATCTCTAAAAAATGTATATAAGAAAATAAACATATGTATGTATACATACACACACATCCATATATATATATATAAATGAATATATGTAAATATTATGGATAACTTTTTTAAACCTGCATCATATTGATACAATTCTTTCTATCTATAACATTCAATTTTAAATTATTATTTTTAAAAAAATAACTAAAGACAATTTGAAATGATTACTCTCACAATATTTCCATTGAAAAATTGAAATTTTTATTCACAATTTGAAAAAAAAAATTATGTAATTTTGAATGATATAAAAATCTATATCAATCTAATATATTTTATTCTTGAAATCAAGCATTAAAATAGTTTTCTGCAACATAATTATGGGCGGTAATGGCCTATCTTGTTGGTGCATCGTTGCAGATGACCTCAGGAAAGTCCTCAAAGGAGATTTCGTTAGCATCCTCAATTTCACATCCTCTTCGAATTGCAATGTTATGAAGAATACAGCATACCAGAATTATTTTTGCAACCTTTTCTGGAGCATACTGCATCACACCGCCTGAATGGTCAAGACAACGAAAGCGCATTTTTATCAATCCAAAAGCTCTCTCGATGATGCCTTGGGTGGATCTGTGTGCCTCGTTGAATTTATCCTCACATCTTCTACGAGGATTATTGTATGGTGTGAATAACCATTCTCTACTGAAATAACAAGTGTCCCCTATGAAAAATAAAACACTAAAAAATTTACATTTATAATATGATGATACAGATGATACATTTAAAGACAATTCGTTATGTTATTGAGTTACATATATCACCATCTAACTCAATAACATAATGAAAGTGACATTTCAAGTAAAATTACACTTATCAAACTTATGGCTAGATTACGAGTTTTGCGTTATGAAGGGTGTGGTGCTAACTTGCACGTTATTGTCACCGCTCACTTACCTACAGCGCTGGTATTACAGGTTTCCTAAAAGCGTTAAAAGGCAAGAAGTGAGCGTAGAGCAAAATTGAGCTCCATACCGCACTCCAATACCAGCGCTGCTTAAGTCAGCGGTGAGCTGGTTGTACGTGCTCGTGCACAATTTCCCCATAGACATCAATAGGGAGAGCCGGCTAAAAAAAAACCTAACACCTGCAAAAAAGCAGCGTAAAGCTCTGTAACGCAGCCCGATTGATTCCTATGGGGAAAGAAAATGTATGTTTACACCTAACACCCTAACATGAACCCCGAGTCTAAACACTCCTAATCTTACACTTATTAACCCCTATTCTGCCACCCCCGACACCTACATTATATAATAGAGAGTGGTGTACAGGCGTACACCCACACCCTCAGGAGCGCTTCCTACAAACTATATATATATATATATATATATATATATATATATATTGTTCAGAAGAAAAGGGTTTTCGTAATGTGAGCTACACCTAGGTGTAGGCCACACTGGAGGCGCAAAGAATATATTACCACCTATACGAGATAAGCTGCTGGAGTGAACGGAGAAGTATGGTCACACTACCCTTACAGGTGAACCAACCGTATTAGTATAAAGCAAAACAAATAGTTGTTCACTCCACAGCGCTGATCTCACAATATATAGTGTATTGTTTCAATACACCTAATGTAACAAAGTAATTGCATGAATGTATTGAACAATGATTCCTAAAAAGAGCACATTGCTACAATGTATACATATACTAGGTAGGAAGTGAATGAACCCGTATACATTAAATTTATCAGCTGTTATTTCAATATTGCAGTGGATAATGTATAGATAATATATAGTTCCCAAATATGTTGATCAAGTCTTAAATGAGCAAGGATGTTTTATCTTCAAAAATGAACGTTCAGCAATGCAGACATAGAATGACAACAATCCCAAATGGCTTCACAGGCTACTCACATTGGGTGACCTCAATCATATGAGGTAAGGAACCAGGCCCCAGCAATGATCCTCCAGTAGCAAGCTGTGCGTTGTCCCAGATAGATTTTCTGTTTGTCAGTTGGAGCCACAGCGCGTAGTTTATTTCAATTCTCTTCACTTCCCGGGTTCTCCAATGTTGTTGTCGGCAACCGTTCTTTGTTTCTTTGATAACTCCAACGTATTATATAGAGGAAACAAACACGGCACATAGCATAATAATGTTTAAAAGGTAACACAAATTTATTTACAGCACAAGAATGATACTCACAAACGGGACCTGAGTTTGTATGAGGTATCAATATAACATCTCAATAAAAGGACCGTCGTCCCACACTGTGATAAAAGTTTCCACTTCAGTAATATATGGTGTACATAAAATAGTCTTTAAGGATGAGCAGCCAGATTCAACACTCAGCCTTACGCGTTTCAAAGTTTAAAACTTCTTCCTCAGAGGCATTGTTGAATCTGGTCTGTTGTGGCCATTTTAAAAACTCCCGCTTAGCGGGGAGGGTGGGTGTGTGAACCGGCTGCTCATTCATTGGTCCATTGTGTTACACCCCTGTTTTCATCCGGGGTATTTTTCAGTGTAGAAAAAATCGTACACGGGAAAAGTTCAGATTATTTCCAATGTGACATATTCAAAAATTTCGTTATAATGTAATGTAGATCTTACTAGAAAGACTTTTTATCCTAATTAAGTGTTTTATGTTCAAATATGTCGCATATTTATACTGGCATCTAAATACATATAAGAGTGATTATAGAGGTATTGGAAATACTCTCGATGATTCATTGTCTGATCGGACATCAAATTAACTCTATTCTTGCATTGTATGATATTAATATGAATATTTGTGTAGATACAAAAATGTCTCCAAAATTGTTTACTTTTCATAAAAATATGTTATACACTAAACAAAAATATTCTCCTCCATGTTAAACCGAAGGTGATTTTGAGTTTTTTCTATAGTGGACTCACTTGGGAAAAAAGGTTTGTTTAACAAATTGTATTACTGGTAATTATAAACAACGAAAAGCTCTATATGTAGTCTATTATCATCTCTTTTATATGATCACTCTATATTACATAAAATTGATCTCTAAATGTTTTTTATACGTGATTTAATTTGTTTTATTTTCCACCATGGATGTAGTCTATAAGTAGCTTGTAAAGATATATAAAAAATCTCTAAAAAATGTATATAAGAAAATAAACATATGTATGTATACATACACACACATCCATATATATATATATAAATGAATATATGTATGTATATATGAGCCTGCAATGATGCTGTAAGGACTTTTTATGGCCCACAGCATCTATATTTTATAGATTCTAAAGATTGTTGTTATAGAAATGCTACAATATCTACATCTTTATTGAGTCCTCCTGGATGTAAGGTGTTAAAAGCATGTATCCAGTAAGTTTCTCTTTGCCTCAATGTTCTAACTCTGTCTCCCCCGCTATGATTTTGTGGGATATGTTCAAGGATCGTTCCTTTTAAACATTTTGGATCTTTCTGATGGTATTTTCTGTAGTGGTCCGAAAGGTTATGTCCTGTAAAACCAGCTTCAATATTTTTAATATGCTCTAATAGTCTAGTTTTAAAGACTCTTTTGGACCTACCGATATACTGGAATCCACAGCTGCATTCTAATAGATAAACACAAAACTCACTTTTGCAGTTAGTTAGAGTGTTTATTTTGCAGCTTTTGTTGTTGGATTTGGATTGGACCACATGTGTTGGTTTGTTCTTATTATATGCATGTGCACAGCCTTCGCAATTTTTGTGGTTACATTTATAGAATCCTTGGCTGTTACTTTCTAGCCAGGTTTTTTGATGATTTTTCCTTTTAAGTTTGCTGGGGGCAAGTATGTTTTTTAGAGATTTATTTTTTCTAAAAGTTACTGTAGGGCAATCCCCTAGATTCTTCTTTAAAAATTTGTCCTGTTTCAGGACCGGCCAATATTTTTTTAGAATTTGTTTGATTTCGGGAGCGGCCTCATTATATGTGGTGATGAAACCTGGATCCCTTGTTCTTCTCTTAGTATTATTAGTTTTTTTCTATGCTCTTAGTTTCTCGTATTTCCTCCTGATTTTTTGCTAAAAGATCTTCTCTGTTTAAATTTCTATCCTTTATATATGCAGTATTTATAATCTTTGCATTGTAGTTTTTACTTGCAAATTGTTGTTTTAATAAATTAGATTCCTTATCATAGTCTTCTAATTTCGAGCAGTTTCTTCTCAATCTCTGAAACTGACCGAAAGGGATGTTACGAACCCAAGACTTATGATGTCCACTGTCAGCTGGAAGCTAACCGTTACTGTCAGTTTCTTTCCTGTACAGTTTTGTTAATATCTTGTCATCTTCATGGAAGAGTACAAGATCCAAAAATTCTATTTCCTGAGGATTTGTTTTGTGTGTGAAGGACAGATTCATTGAGTTAGCATTTGCAAAGTTCACAAATTCATTAATCGATTCTTCACTACCCTTCCAAATGAGTATAATATCATCAATGAATCTGCCCCACCACACAATATTGTCCTTGAATCGGTTGTTGCTATAAATACATTGATCCTCCCAGTATCCCATATAGAGATTGGCATAGCTGGGGGCCATAATGGTCCCCATTGCTGTACCACTAATTTGGAGGTAGTGTTCGCCCTCGAATTCAAAATAATTTCTCTCCAAAACAAATTTAGCACTATTTGCAATAAATGTTTGTAGTTTGTCAGAGAAATTGTTTTTCTCCCTTAGTGTATGTCTGAGTGTCTCGATTCCTTTTTGGTGGGGTATGTTTGTATACAATGCTGATACATCCATAGTGACCCATCTATATTCAGAAATCCCTTTTTATTTGTTCAATCTTTTTAATGGTGTCCATAGTATCTTTAAGGTGAGATTTAAGTTGAGGGACTAGTGGATTGATGTAATAATCCACGTATTCAGATAACCTTGCCGTCAGTGAATTTATACCGGAGACAATTGGTCTTCCTGGGGGGTTTGTGGTGCTTTTGTGCACCTTGGGGAGGTGATAAAATATTGCTGTTTTGGGATAAAGGTTGTTTAAATATTTGAATTCTTGATCGTTTAATATCCCATTGTATTTGGCATCATCCAAAAAATGTGTATATTCTCTTAAAAAGGTTTTTCTTGGGTCCCCCTTTAATTTTAGGTATGTCTTTTTGTCTCCTAAGAGATTGAAGGCTTCTTTGAAATAATCAGATCGGTTTTGTAGAACCAAACCTCCCCCCTTATCTGCCTCACGTATTATGAGGTCATCATTGTCTTTAATTTCATTAAGAATGTTTTTTTCTTTCTTACTTAGGTTGTCTTTTTTTATTTTATAATTATTACAAAGATCTGTTAAATCGTTTGAAACCAAATCATAAAACGTTGGGATACAGTTCCCTTTAGATTGTACTGGGAAAAAAGTAGATGGTACTTTTAAGTTTGTGTGTACATAGTTCTGTGATTGAAGTTCCTTATTTGTGATGTTGGACTCATTTTCTAGTTCTTCAAGTACTATTAGTGCTTGTAAATCCCTATCTGTTAAAATAGAGAGGTCATCTATAGTTGATATAGCACTTTCTTTTTTGTTTTTTTCAAAATGTCTCTGCAGAGTTAATTTTCTTATAAATTTGTGTAAGTCAATAAAAAGTTTGAAAGAATTTGGCCCTTTATACTGGCGCAAATTTTAAACCCTTTCTTAGCACATTTAGTTGTATTTCAGTAAATTGATATTTTGAAAGATTGAAAATCTTAACTAATTCTCTGCATTGAATCTTGTTTTTGATCTTTTTCTTTTGTTTTCTCTGTCTGGCCAATTTTCCCCCTCTCTTTCCTCGCTTTGTTCTTTTCGTTTTCTTTGGTTTATTGGAGTCCAATTTTGGTTGGATCTTCCTTCTATATTTTGAGTATGCTGTCTGGTCTCTATAGAATTTTGAAAATTCCCTGATTGGGGGACTTTTTGTTTTTGTGGATACAAATGGGGTCTGAAGTTTTTTGACTGATTGTATCCTGAATATCTGTAGTCATGATCATAATTATTTGAATTATCAAATTTTCTATGTTCATTATAGGTGTAGTGATCCTTATGAGTATAATAATCTCTGTTATCCCTATAGTCCCTATTGTATGTATTCCTAAAATGATCATGGTGTCGTTGGTTGGACCTATTAGCATTTTGATGGTAATTTTGTCTGTTTGGTATTCTCTCTCTTTCTGTGAATTGGACACTATTCTTTCTCCAAGGTGGAATATTTGACTGATTTTTAGTTTTAGATCTATTATCTCTTTTATGTGTAGATAGTATACTCTCCCTTCTGCGTGATAGCTCTATAGGGGTACAAGGAGTAGTTACTGGGGTGTCTTCCCAGACTTCATTCTCTTTTTCACTATCGTTAGTTGTTATTTGGTTTTCCAATTTGGACTCTTGAAAATCCCTCAAAAATTTGTTTTTCTTTTTTGTTTCAATTATTTTATCTAGTCTTTCTAGTTTCTTTTTGTTGTTTTCATCTAACTCTTTATACAGAACATCCTCTTTGTGGATTTCAAGAGTTTTTTGTAATTCAATTAGATCTTTGTTAATTTCTTTTATTTTAAACTGTCTATATTTGATTAGAATATTAACCAGTTTTAAGGAGCTCTCTTCTAGGGCAGTTTCCCATTCTGTGAGAAATTCTACCTCTTCAGGTTCAAATATGGTAGGTTTTGAGAGACGAAGGCCTCTTGGAATGAGGTTATATTTTATATATCTCTCAAGATTCACACCGTCGTGCCAGTGATTTAATTGTTTTTTACTTAGTCTTTCTAATTTGTTAAACAAATCCTTAGGATCTATATCCCCATTTATCGGAATGTATTCATCTTCAGTGGAAATGGAAAGATTCTTTTGTCTAGTATTTAAATTAAAATAATTCCCAAAAATATGGTTTGTACTTTCCATATTCAATATTAGTTATTGTATTGTGCAAAATGATTCAATTGATGATGTTTTTATATAGAATATGTGTGTTTAGGTGTTATTAATTGCTGCTGATATCCAAAGGGTATAAGTTAGTAAATATTGTTCAGAAGAAAAGGGTTTTCGTAATGTGAGCTACACCTAGGTGTAGGCCACACTGGAGGCGCAAAGAATATATTACCACCTATACGAGATAAGCTGCTGGAGTGAACGGAGAAGTATGGTCACACTACCCTTACAGGTGAACAAACCGTATTAGTATAAAGCAAAACAAAGAGTTGTTCACTCCACAGCGCTGATTTCACAATATATAGTGTATTGTTTCAATACACCTAATGTAACAAAGTAATTGCATGAATGTATTGAACAATGATTCCTAAAAAGAGCACATTGCTACAATGTATACATATACTAGGTAGGAAGTGAATGAACCCGTATACATTAAATTTATCAGCTGTTATTTCAATATTGCAGTGGATAATGTATAGAGAATATATAGTTCCCAAATATGTTGATCAAGTCTTAAATGAGCAAGGATGTTTTATCTTCAAAAATGAACGTTCAGCAATGCAGACATAGAATGACAACAATCACAAATGGCTTCACAGGCTACTCACATTGGGTGACCTCAATCATATGAGGTAAGGAACGGGCGTTGTGGATGTGCCAGGCCCCAGCAATGATCCTCCAGTAGCAAGCTTGCGATCCTGTGCGTTGTCCCAGATAGATTTTCTGTTTGTCAGTTGGAGCCACAGCGCGTAGTTTATTTCAATTCTCTCCACTTCCCGGGTTCTCCAATGTTGTTGTCGGCAACCGTTCTTTGTTTCTTTGATAACTCCAACGTATTATATAGAGGAAACAAACATGGCACATAGCATAATACTGTTTAAAAGGTAACACAAATTTATTTACAGCACAAGAATGATACTAACAAACGGGACCTCAGTTTGTATGAGGTATCAATATAACATCTCAATAAAAGGACCGTCGTCCCACACTGTGATAAACGTTTCCACTTCAGTAATATATGGTGTACATAAAATAGTCTTTAAGGATGAGCAGCCAGATTCAACACTCAGCCTTACGCGTTTCAAAGTTTAAAACTTCTTCCTCAGAGGCATTGTTGAATCTGGTCTGTTGTGGCCATTTTAAAAACTCCCGCTTAGCGGGGAGGGTGGGTGTGTGAACCGGCTGCTCATTCATTGGTCCATTGGGTTACACCCCTGTTTTCATCCGGGGTATTTTTCAGAGTGGAAAAAATCGTACACGGGAAAAGTTCAGATTATTTCCAATGTGACATATTCAAAAATTTCGTTATAATGTAATGTAGATCTTACTAGAAAGACTTTTTATCCTAATTAAGTGTTTTATGTTCAAATATGTCGCATATTTATACTGGCATCTAAATACATATAAGAGTGATTATAGAGGTATTGGAAATACTCTCAATGATTCATTGTCTGATCGGACATCAAATTAACTCTATTCTTGCATTGCATGATATTAATATGAATATTTGTGTAGATACAAAAATGTCTCCAAAATTGTTTACTTTTCATAAAAATATGTTATACACTAAACAAAAATATTCTCCTCCATGTTAAACCGAAGGTGATTTTGAGTTTTTTCTATAGTGGACTCACTTGGGAAAAAAGGTTTGTTTAACAAATTGTATTACTGGTAATTATAAACAACGAAAAGCTCTATATGTAGTCTATTATCATCTCTTTTATATGATCAATCTATATTACATAAAATTGATCTCTAAATGGTTTTTATAGGTGATTTAATTTGTTTTATTTTCCACCAAGGATGTAGTCTATAAGTAGCTTGTAAAGATATATAAAAAATCCCTTAAAAATGTATATAAGGAAATAAACATATGTATGTATACATACACACACATCCATATATATATAAATGAATATATGTATGTATATATGAGCCTGCAATGATGCTGTAAGGACTTTTTATGGCCCACAGCATCTATATTTTATAGATTCTAAAGATTGTTGTTATAGAAATGCTACAATATCTACATCTTTATTGAGTCCTCCTGGATGCAAGGTGTTAAAAGCATGTATCCAGTAAGTTTCTCTTTGCCTCAATGTTCTAACTCTGTCTTCCCCGCTATGATTTTGTGGGATATGTTCAAGGATCGTTCCTTTTAAACATTTTGGATCTTTCTGACGGTATTTTCTGTAGTGGTCCGAAAGGTTATGACCTGTAAAACCAGCTTCAATATTTTTAATATGCTCTAATAGTCTAGTTTTAAAGACTCTTTTGGACCTACCGATATACTGGAGTCCACAGCTGCAGTCTAATAGATAAACACAAAACTCACTTTTACAGTTAGTTAGAGTGTTTATTTTGCAGCTTTTGTCGTTGGATTTGGATTGGACCACATGTGTTATTTTGTTCTTATTATATGCATGTGCACAGCCTTCGCAATTTTTGCGGTTACATTTATAGAATCCTTGGCTGTTACTTTCTAGCCAGGTTTTTTGATGATTTTTCCTTTTAAGTTTGCTGGGGGCAAGTATGTTTTTTAGAGATTTATTTTTTCTAAACGTTACTGTAGGGCAATCCCCTAGATTCTTCTTTAAAAATTTGTCCTGTTTCAGGACCGGCCAATATTTTTTTAGAATTTGTTTGATTTCGGGAGCGACCTCATTATATGTGGTGATGAAACCTGGATCCCTTGTTCTTCTCTTAGTATTATTAGTTTTTTCTATGCTCTTAGTTTCTCGTATTTCCTCCTGATTTTTTGCTAAAAGATCTTCTCTGTTTAAATTTCTATCCTTTATATATGCAGTATTTATAATCTTTGCATTGTAGTTTTTACTTGCAAATTGTTGTTTTAATAAATTAGATTCCTTATCATAGTCTTCTAATTTCGAGCAGTTTCTTCTCAATCTCTGAAACTGACCGAAAGGGATGTTACGAACCCAAGACTTATGATGTCCACTGTCAGCTGGAAGATAACCGTTACTGTCAGTTTCTTTCCTGTACAGTTTTGTTAATATCTTGTCATCTTCGTGGAAGAGTACAAGATCCAAAAATTCTATTTCCTGAGGATTTGTTTTGTGTGTGAAGAACAGATTCATTGATTTAGCATTTGCAAAGTTCACAAATTCATTAATCGATTCTTCACTACCCTTCCAAATGAGTATAATATCATCACTGAATCTGCCCCACCACACAATATTGTCCTTGAATCGGTTGTTGTTATAAATACATTGATCCTCCCAGTATCCCATATAGAGATTGGCATAGCTGGGGGCCATAATGGTCCCCATTGCTGTACCACTAATTTGGAGGTAGTGTTCGCCCTCGAATTCAAAATAATTTCTCTCCAAAACAAATTTAGCACTATTTGCAATAAATGTTTGTAGTTTGTCAGAGAAATTGGTTTTCTCCCTTAGTGTATGTCTGAGATTCTCGATTCCTTTTTGGTGGGGTATGTTTGTATACAATGCTGATACATCCATAGTGACCCATCTATATTCAGAATCCCATTTTATTTGTTCAATCTTTTTAATCAATCAGCATTGTATACAAACATACCCCACCAAAAAGGAATCGAGACACTTAGACATACACTAAGGGAGAAAACCAATTTCTCTGACAAACTACAAACATTTATTGCAAATAGTGCTAAATTTGTTTTGGAGAGAAATTATTTTTAATTCGAGGGCGAACACTACCTCCAAATTAGTGGTACAGCAATGGGGACCATTATGGCCCCCAGCTATGCCAATCTCTATATGGGATACTGGGAGGATCAATGTATTTATAACAACAACCGATTCAAGGACAATATTGTGTGGTGGCTCAGATTCATTGATGATATTATACTCATTTGGAAGGGTAGTGAAGACTCGATTAATGAATTTGTGAACTTTGCAAATGCTAACTCAATGAATCTGTCCTTCACACACAAAACAAATCCTCAGGAAATAGAATTTTTGGATCTTGTACTCTTCCACGAAGATGACAAGATATTAACAAAACTGTACAGGAAAGAAACTGACAGTAACGGTTATCTTCCAGCTGACAGTGGACATCATAAGTCTTGGGTTCGTAACATCCCTTTCGGTCAGTTTCAGAGATTGAGAAGAAACTGCTCGAAATTAGAAGACTATGATAAGGAATCTAATTTATTAAAACAACAATTTGCAAGTAAAAACTACAATGCAAAGATTATAAATACTGCATATATAAAGGATAGAAATTTAAACAGAGAAGATCTTTTAGCAAAAAATCAGGAGGAAATACGAGAAACTAAGAGCATAGAAAAAACTAATAATACTAAGAGAAGAACAAGGGATCCAGGTTTCATCACCACATATAATGAGGCCGCTCCCGAAATCAAACAAATTCTAAAAAAATATTGGCCGGTCCTGAAACAGGACAAATTTTTAAAGAAGAATCTAGGGGATTGCCCTACAGTAACTTTTAGAAAAAATAAATCTCTAAAAAACATACTTGCCCCCAGCAAACTTAAAAGGAAAAATCATCAAAAAACCTGGCTAGAAAGTAACAGCCAAGGATTCTATAAATGTAACCGCAAAAATTGCGAAGGCTGTTCACATGCATATAATAAGAACAAACCAACACATGTGGTCCAATCCAAATCCAACAACAAAAGCTGCAAAATAAACACTCTAACTAACTGTAAAAGTGAGTTTTGTGTTTATCTATTAGAATGCAGCTGTGGACTCCAGTATATCGGTAGGTCCAAAAGAGTCTTTAAAACTAGACTATTAGAGCATATTAAAAATATTGAAGCTGGTTTTACAGGACATAACCTTTCGGACCACTACAGAAAATACCATCAGAAAGATCCAAAATGTTTAAAAGGAACGATCCTTGAACATATCCCACAAAATCATAGCGGGGGAGACAGAGTTAGAACATTGAGGCAAAGAGAAACTTACTGGATACATGCTTTTAACACCTTACATCCAGGAGGACTCAATAAAGATGTAGATATTGTAGCATTTCTATAACAACAATCTTTAGAATCTATAAAATATAGATGCTGTGGGCCATAAAAAGTCCTTACAGCATCATTGCAGGCTCATATATACATACATATATTCATGTATATATATATGGATGTGTGTGTATGTATACATACATATGTTTATTTTCTTATATACATTTTTTAGAGATTTTTTATATATCTTTACAAGCTACTTATAGACTACATCCTTGGTGGAAAATAAAACGAATTAAATCACCTATAAAAACCATTTAGAGATCAATTTTATGTAATATAGATTGATCATATAAAAGAGATGATAATAGACTACATATAGAGCTTTTTGTTGTTTATAATTACCAGTAATACAATTTGTTAAACAAACCTTTTTTCCCAAGTGAGTCCACTATAGAAAAAACTCAAAATCACCTTCGGTTTAACATGGAGGAGAATATTTTTGTTTAGTGTATAACATATTTTTATGAAAAGTAAACAATTTTGGAGACATTTTTGTATCTACACAAATATTCATATTAATATCATACAATGCAAGAATAGAGTTAATTTGATGTCCGATCAGACAATGAATCATGGAGAGTATTTCCAATACCTCTATAATCACTCTTATATGTATTTAGATGCCAGTATAAATATGCAACATATTTGAACATAAAACACTTAATTAGGATAAAAAGTCTTTCTAGTAAGATCTACATTACATTATAACGAAATTTTTGAATATGTCACATTGGAAATAATCTGAACTTTTCCCGTGTACGATTTTTTCCACACTGAAAAATACCCCGGATGAAATCAGGGGTGTAACCCAATGGACCAATGAAGGAGCAGCCAGTTCACACACCCACCCTCCCCGCTAAGCGGGTGTTTTTAAAATGGCCACAACAGACCAGATTCAACAATGCCTCTGAGGAAGAAGTTTTAAACTTTGAAACGCGTAAGGCTGAGTGTTGAATCTGGCTGCTCATCCTTAAAGACTATTTTATGTACACCATATATTACTGAAGTGGAAACTTTTATCACAGTGTGGGACGATGGTCCTTTTATTGAGATCTTATATTGATACCTCATACAAACTCAGGTCCCGTTTGTGAGTATCATTCTTGTGCTGTAAATAAATTTGTGTTACCTTTTAAACAGTATTATGCTATGTGCCGTGTTTGTTTCCTCTATATAATACGTTGGAGTTATCAAAGAAACAAAGAACGGTTGCCGACAACAACATTGGAGAACCCGGGAAGTGGAGAGAATTGAAATAAACTACGCGCTGTGGCTCCAACTGACAAACAGAAAATCTATCTGGGACAACACACAGGATCACAAGCTTGCTACTGGAGGATCATTGCTGGGGCCTGGTACATCCACAACGCCCGTTCCTTACCTCATATGATTGAGGTCACCCAATGTGAGTAGCCTGTGAAGCCATTTGGGATTGTTGTCATTCTATGTCTGCATTGCTGAACGTTCATTTTTGAAGGTAAAACACCCTTGCTCATTTAAGACTTGATCAACATATTTGGGAACTATATATTCTCTATACATTATCCACTGCAATATTGAAATAACAGCTGATAAATTTAATGTATACGGGTTCATTCACTTCCTACCTAGTATATGTATACATTGTAGCAATGTGCTCTTTTTAGGAATCATTGTTCAATACATTCATGCAATTACTTTGTTACATTAGGTGTATTGAAACAATACACTATATATTGTGAGATCAGCTCTGTGGAGTGAACAACTTTTTGTTTTGATATATATATATATATATATATATATATATATATATATATATATATATATATATAAAAACAATAATAAGCATAAAACATCTCGACATGAAAGTCCATAAGAACCAATGAGTGGATATAATCCACAAAGTGGGGAAGGTCTCTGTCAAAGGACGGTCAAATCCTGGTGTGTTGTGATCTGCAGAAAGAGAACAAAGGCACCACCATGGCTTAGTACCACCAGAACAAATATACAAAGATGCAGATGAATATATATATAACAAAAAGCACCCAACGGGTGGGGCAGACTGGAAATTTGCAGTGGTCCAGCTCAGCAGATGTCTAGTCAGATCACCTTGAAGGAGTGTGCCTGTTGCCTGTACTGACTGCTGAAGGTGCTCCTGCTAATCCTCCAATGATGCCCAGACTCAGCATTACACATCCAGTTATCCTTCCATGTGCTGCTATTTGCTATCCTCCATGTTGGTGCAGCATTATTTCTCTCCCCCCTGACTCAGCATTATTTCTCTCCCCCCTGACTCATTATTTCACTCCCCCCTGAGTCAGGGGGGAGAGAAATAATGCTGCACCAACATGGAGGATAGCAAATAACAGCACATGGAAGGATAACTGGATGTGTAATGCTGAGTCTGGGCATCATTGGAGGATTAGCAGGAGCACCTTCAACAGTCAGCACAGGCAACAGGCACACTCCTTCAAGGTGATCTGACTGGACATCTGCTGGGCATATTCAGTGAGCTGAGAAGTTCCAGTCTGCCCCATTAGCACCGTTGGGTGCTTTTTATTTGTGAGTATATATATTCATCTGCATCTTTGTATATTTGTTCTGGTGGTACTAGGCCATGGTGGCGCCTCTGTTCTCTTTCTGCAGACACCTACATTATATTTATTAACCCCTAATATGCCGCTCCGGACATCGTCGACTCCTACATTATACTTATTAACCCCTAATCTGCTGCCCCCAACATTGCCGACACCTACATTATATTTTTTAACCCCTAATCTGCCGCCCCCAATAATCTGCCGCCCCCACCTACCTACACTTATTAACCCCTAATCTGCCGCCCCAACATCGCCGCCATTATAATAAACATATTTACCCCTAAACCACTGCACTCCTGCCTCGCAAACACTAGTTAAATATTATTATTCCCTAATCAGAAGCCCCCAGCGTCGCTGCCACTATATTAAATTTATTAACCCTAAACCTAAGTCTAACCCTAACCCTAACATCCCCTAACTTAAATATAATTAAAATAAATCTAACAAAAAATTCCTATCATTAACTAAATAATTGCTATTTAAAACTAAATACCTATAAAATAAACCCTAAGCTTGCTACAATATAACTAATAGTTACATTGTAGCTAGCTTAGGGTTTATCTTTATTTTATCTTTATCTTTATTTTACAGGCAAGTTTGTATTTATTTTAACTAGGTAGAATAGTTATTAAATAGTTATTAACTATTTACTAACTACCTAGCTAAAATAAATACAAATTTACCTGTAAAATAAAACCTAACCTATGTTACACTAACACCTAACACTACACTACAATTAAATAAATTACCTACATTAAATACAATTAAATAAATTCAATTAAATTAGCTAAATCACAAAAAAACAAACACTAAATTACAGAAAATAAAAAACAGATGACAGATCTTTAAACTAATTACAGCTAATCTAATAGCCCTATCAAAATAAAAAAAAAGCCCCCCAAAATAAAAAATAAAATCCTAGCCTAAACTAAACTACCAATAGCCCTAGGGCCTTTTGCGGGGCATTGCCCCAAAGAAATCAGCTCTTTTTGCTGTAAAAATAAATACAAACACCCCCCCCCAACAGTAAAACCCACCACCCACACAACCAACCCCCAAATAAAATACTAACTAAAAAAACCTAAGCTCCCCATTGCCCTGAAAAGGGCATTTGGATGGGCATTTCCCTTAAAGCCCAAATCTAAAAAATAAACCCACCCAATACACCCTTAATAAAATCCTAACACTAACCCCCGAGAAGTCTTCATCCAAGCAGCAAGATGTCCTCAACGAAGCCGGCAGAAGTGGTCCTCCAGATGGGCAAAAGTGGTCCTCCAGACGGGCAGAAGTCTTCATCCAGACGGCATCTTCTGTCTTCATCCTTCTGATGCGGAGCGGGTTCAACTTCAAGACATCAGACGCGGGGCATCCTCTTCCAATGAAGTCTTCTTGCTGAATGAATATCTCTTTTGGTGACGTCATCCAAGATGGCATCCCTTAGATTCCAATTGGCTGATAGAATTCTATCAGCCAATCAGAATTAAGGTAGAAAAAATCCTATTGGCTGATTGGATCAGCCAATAGGATTGAGCTTGCATTCCATTGGCTGATTGGAACAGCTAATAGAATGCGAGCTCAATCCTATTGGCTGATTGGATCAGCCAATAGGATTGAAGTTCAATCCTATTGGCTGATCCAATTAGCCAATAGGGTTTTTTCTACCTTAATTCCGATTGGCTGATAGAATTCTATCTGCCAATCGGAATCTAAGGGACGCCATCTTGGAAGACGTCACTTAAAGAGATATTAATTCAGAAAGAAGACTTCGTTGGAAGAGGATGCTCCACATCGGATGTCTTGAAGATGGACCCGCTCCGCGCTGGAAGGATGAAGATAGAAGATGCCGTCTGGATGAAGACTTCTGCCCGTCTGGAGGACCACTTCTGCCCATCTGGAGGACCACTTCTGCCGGCTTCGTTGAGGACATCTTGCCGCTTGGATGAAGACTTCTCCAGGTAAGTGAATCTTCGGGGGTTAGTGTTAGGATTTTTTTAAGGGTGTATTGGGTGGGTTTATTTTTAAGGTTAGGGCTTTGGGCCTGCAATAGAGCTAAATGCCCTTTTAAGGGCAATGCCCATCCAAATGCCCTTTTCAGGGCAATGGGGAGCTTAGGTTTTTTTAGTTAGTATTTTATTTGGGGGGTTGGTTGTGTGGGTGATGGGTTTTACTGTTAGGGGGGTGTTTGTATTTTTTTTTACAGGAAAAGGAGCTAATTTCTTTGGGGCAATGCCCCGCAAAAGGCCCTTTTAAGGGCTATTGATAGTTTAGTTTAGGCTAGGGTTTTTTTTATTTTGGGGGGCTTTTTTTATTTTGATTTTATTAGATTAGGTGTAATTAGTTTAATGATCTGTCATTTGTTTTTTATTTCCTGTAATTTAGTGTTTGTTTGTTTTTGTGATTTAGCTAATTTAATTTATTTAATTGTATTTAATGTAGATAATTTATTTAATTGTAGTGTAGTGTTAGGTGTTAGTGTAACTTAGGTTAGGTTTTATTTTACAGGTAAATTTGTATTTATTTTAGCTAGATAGTTATTAAATAGTTAATAACTATTTAATAACTATTCTACCTAGCTAAAATAAATACAAACTTGCCTGTATAATAAAAATACATCCTAAGCTAGCTACAATGTAACTATTAGTTATATTGTAGCTAGCTTAGGGTTTATTTTACAGGTATTTAGTTTTAAATAGGAATAATGTAGTTAATGAAACAGAAGTAGCAAACATGTTGCGCAAAACAAAGTTCAGGATAATGTTATGTGCTGTGAGAGGCTGTCACCTTCGCAACATGTAGTGTTAAGTGTGCGGGCAGACCAGGTAGCGGTACAACTTGTTCACTTAGCTTGCAACAAATTTCAAAAAGATCAAGCAGGTCATGTGACTTTCCTGAGAGTAATGATAGGGCTGTGTATCCGTAATGTCTTTGAGCAATTACTTTTAAATGCCGGCCGATATTCCAAAAGTAGAGAGGCTCAGCACAAGCAAACAATGCGCTCACCAGATGGCCCGTTATTAAATTATGGGAGAGAATGGTATAGTGATACTAATGATAGCCTGTCAGCTCGAGTACATCAGTAGCGTTAATCAGGCTTGCGGTCAACACACTACCATACCTCCGTAGTAAAAAGCGGGTCTCAATAGATCAGTTCCATGCATCACAAATAAGCCCAAGCAAATATACTCACAGTGAGGTGCTCCGTTGTCATCTGGTTCCCTGCAATAGTTAAGTTTTCGGTAGTTCCGTACAAACACACTTACAACACTACTCAGCCTCTCTCCTTGCAGCACGCCCTCTCTGGTCAGCTCAAATCATCCAAATCAGCTGTGATCCGTGTCAGTGTGGATGTGCAGGTGGAAGTGGAGTCCCTGTACTCCACAGTAAATAAAAAACAAAGCAATATCCAAGGTACATCCAAGTGTGGGAGAAAAAAGTTCAATTGAGCTCCAGTTCCATATGTAAAAGGCATATCTCCGGGAATACGCTGTTACATGCCAGGAGCAGTCATCCTAGGCATGTTTTCAAAGGAATAGCTAAAGGCCAATTTATGCGGATAAAAAGAAATTGTTCACGGAGAGAGGATTTCCTGAGAGATAGCGAGGATCTGAAAGTCAGATTGAGAGAAAGAGGTTACTCCAAAAATTTGGTTAATAAGACCTTTATGGAAGTATCTGCTATGGACATGAGATGCAACCAAGGCAGGACAAGGTATAACAGATTGGGGAGTGACACCACCAACAGAATCAAACCCACCCTGGTCACAGCTTTCTCCAACCAATTTGATAAGGTCTGCAAAGTTATTGAAAGGAACCTGCCTATACTTCGAGGTGACACAGTATTGAGACAGATTATGGAGGATGGATGTAACTTCATCTATAAACGTAACTTAACCCTGGGTAACATTTTGTCTCCCAGTATGTTGCCCCAACAGGACAGTGGTAGTTCATGGCTAAAAGTCAAGGGAACATACAAATGTGGCAAGAAAACATGTAAGTCATGTGACCACATGGTTGTTTCAAAGACTTTTTCTTCAACCAAAACGCTGGAGGTTTTTGACACTAGGGGTTGCATCAAATGCGGTAGTAGATATGTCATCTACTTGATTGAATGCACCCAGTGTAAAAAACAGTATGTAGGCAGAACTACCAGGCCTGTGGGTAAGAGGATCAGGGAGCATCTCTCCTATGTCTCCCAAGAAAGGGCTGTTTCTGCCCTATCCAAACATTTCTTGGAGGTACACATGGGAGATGTTGGAACCCTCAGGTGGCGGGCTATCGAGTCAGTATCCAGACCACCTAGGGGAGGTGATTTATTTCATATCCTCTCCAGGCAAGAGATTTACTGGATACACAAGCTCAGTAGCCTGATACCTGAGGGTTTCAATTCGGAATTCGACATTATAAATTACTGGCACAGATAGTTTTACTCTGGATTTGGCTAAGATATATTAATATATTAATATAGCCTTTTGATATCCACTATTCTATGGGTCTTACATCATCCCTTTAGGTAAATAACTATTTATGCATTTAACTGTTTGCTCATTAGTTCTAATCACATATATTCCCATTTATATACATTATGTGTTTTAGCTTAGTGTATGAAATAATAAAATTAATAATGTAGTTTATAGATTAGGAATTTACTACTCTCCCTTAAGCTTTTTGCTGTTTGCTTCTGTCTTTTACTTATCTGATACTTTTACTTATGAATTGGTTACATATACCTGGAAGTTTAAAGTTTATGCCCAGAGTTATCTTATCTATGTATTTTCCCTATGCTATTATACTATATATTATATTATGTATTCTCCTTAATTGTATATTGCATATTATATATATATTTTGTATATATGTATACACATTTATTGCTTTCCCAATGCAGTCATGAGTTACAAGGTGTTTTTAACTAATTAATTTGAGCTAGTTTACTACCACCCACATTTGGGGAGTGGTTAACAGGTATATAAGGTGTACTCCTTGTATACCTGATACAGTCTATGACTACGGCCACACTGGGCCGAAACCGGTCAGACTTTTCTACTTGTCTCTCTTGCTGAGAGTTTTACTGCATGTTTTATCCTTGAATACTACAATAAAGTTTGCCTTTTACATATGGAACTGGAGCTCAATTGAACTTTTTTCTCCCACACTTGGATGTACCTTGGATATTGCTTTGTTTTTTAATGTAGTTAATGATAGTAATTTTATTTAGATTTATTTAAATTATATTTGTTAGGGGGTGTTAGGGTTAGGGTTAGACTCAGGTTTAGGTGTTATTAAATTTAATATAGTGGCGGCGACATTGGGGGAGGCAGATTAGGGGTTAATAAGTGTAGGTAGGTTGCGGCGAAATTGGGAGCGGCAGATTAGGGGTTAATAAGTATAATGTAGGTGGCGGCGATGTTAGGGCCGGAAGATTAGGGGTTAATATTATTTAACTAGTGTTTGCGATGTGGGAGTGCGGTGGTTTAGGGGTTAATATGTTTATTATAGTGGCGGCGATGTCCGAAGCGGAAGATTAGGGGTTTAAAAATGTATTATAGTGTTTGCGATGCGGGAGGGCCTCGGTTTAGGGGTTAATAGGGTTTAATAGGTAGTTTATGGGTTTTAGTTATGAGTTTTATGCTACAGCGTTGTAGTGTAAAACTCATAACTACTGACTTTAGAATGCGTTACGGATTTTGGCGGTAGAGGCTGTACCGCTCACTTTTTGGCCTCCCAGGACAGACTCATAATACCTGCACTGTGGAAGTCCCATAGAAAAAAGGGTTTACGAAGTTTACGTAAGTCGGTTTGCGGTAGGCCAAAAAAGTGTGCAGGTCCCCTAAACCTGCAAAACTCGTAATAGCAGCGGTAGTAAAAAAGCAGCGTTAGGACCTGTTAACGATGCTTTTTTACCTTACCGCAAAACTCGTAATCTAGCCGATTGTTTTCTTTGCTTAATAATAACTTTTAAAATATATGAATGTTTTAGTAAACATAAAAGTTTTAATTTTTGCTGCATAATTAGTGCTGTATAAACTGACACAATTGTACTGTTTAGACTAATATAGATACATTGCTGCTATAAATGCTGCTATTTTATTGTTGTTGAGATACTGCTACAGTTTGTTAAAACTGTTGCTACAAACACTGCTATTACATTGTTGTTGATATACTGCAACTGCTTTTTAAAATTTGAATATTTTTTTTCTATATATGTTCTTTATGCTTAATACCTTTTGAAATAGATAAAACTTTTTTAGTGAACATAAAACGTTTATTTTTTGCTGCATAATTAGTGCTGTATAAACTGACACAGTTGTGCTGTTTAGATTAACACAGATACATTATTGCTATAAATGCTGCTATTACATTGTTGTTGATATATTGCTACGGTTTGTTAAAACTGTTGCTATAAACGTTGCTATTACATTGTTGTTGATATACTGCAAATGTTTTTTAAATTTGAATATATATTTTTTTCTATACTTTTTTCTATACATAAAATATGAAATTATCTTTATAGTCAGAAGTGTTGTGGATTTATTTAAAATTGTTTAGAAAAACTTTGATATTTACTCCTTGTCAGCTGTGGTAGCACCCTTTTTCATTCTCTAAAATTTGTGGGAAATTTGTATGTTAAGCTTGTGGAGAGCTTATTGGAAAAGTGGCTAGGACACCTTCTGCTCCTTCTTTCATTTCTTAATTGCTTATTACCCTGTTCCCCAGCTTTAGTTTTAACCATGCAGTGTCTCAGACATTGAGAGAGTTACCCTCAACACCAATTAATGAACCATCAAATTGCCTAAGTTTAGGTTTTCGGGTCAATTAGCTGTGGGTAGTACCTGTAAGAGAAAATAGTTGAATTGTACTCAGTCTCCACAAGCGAAGTGATGATGAGAACTGTAGACGTACCACAAAACAGGCTGTAGAAACTCTCAAAGGACCAAATTTACTCCAAGGGCAGCTCTTCTAATCATGGAAAAATCTGGATAGGAAGAAAGGAACAAAGAAGGCACTCCGATTGCGTAATATCTCAAAACTCAGACCCCACAGGAACTACCCACAAGTAGGATACTCACAATAGGTTAGCACTTATCACAAAAGTGCATATTAGAACAGTCTGAGGTATTATACGCTCCCCAGTCAGCTCAAAATCACCATACAGGACCACGGGGCAACACAAGTATTTTAAAATACTCCACAAGCACAGATTGCAAGGGAGAGTTTATTAGAAATTTAAAATACAGTAAAAACCAAGCTGGATGCATTTCAAAAGCTATACTCGCTTCTTCAAAACTGCATATAGTGATATAAACCAACCGGACATATAAATGCATCATATAAATCATTAAACAATTAAAAGTAGGGGGGGGCAGAGCTAGCCCTGCATCTGAGCGGTCGCACAATACATTAGCTCTGGCTATACTCATAATATTTAAGCATTTTGGACCGCTCAGAGCAGACAACTTTTAACTGAGTGATGGCCGATTAATAGGTGAAACACATTAAGCAACAGCAACAGCGAAAGCGGCTTGATTAGCGGTACGTTTCACCCTTTATGCCTGCAGAGATCACAGCAGCGAACTTGAGGACACAATTTTACTAGCTAAGCCATACTAGTATCTCTCAACTGAGAGTAGCTCATCTATTACTGCAGTATTAAGGAACTCATCATACCCTCAGTATGGATGGACATATATCCAATACAGTCATCAAAGACATATTAAACGATTTTGAACAGAAAATGCATAAGAGTTTTGATGATCTGCTCCAATCGCTACACCCAGAGCTCACAAGCAGTGAAACTAGCTCTGGGGAGCTTGAGACTGAGATACATTTATGGAATGTTGTCCTTAGCTCCCAAGAACCTGAGCAGATAGAACCCATTGACGCCCTTACCAGGGAGCAGAACAGGCCAACGCCTATGATAGGGATTGAATGCCCTATAGAAAAACCCCACGTGTCACCTGCTTCTGAGCGACTAACTACTAGATGGCGACCAAAGTCTAAGATTTATTCTCAGCAAACTTCTGTCACCTCCACAATAAATATGAGGAATTTCCCTCTGGAAACAGTGCAACACTGTCTTGCCAAAATAATGATCCACAAGGGACCAGTGGTTACACTCTTGGGGACACTGACTATTACACAATATATCTCGCTATGTTACAAGATGAGCCAGCTTGGTGAGTGGGATCCTGTAGGCGTTGACCCTGTTGTGAAAGAGACGCGGACTCCCTGCATATACTTTAAGCACGGCCAATTTTTATGGATGGAAATGATGGACAAACTGTTGGAGTTACCTCAGGTGGTATAATGGCAGTCATAAACTGTGTGGACTGTCTGAGCACATACTGTGGTGCTTTTGAACACATATTTTGGAGCAGACTAAACCTCAGTGTTTTGTTTTGTCTTTTCTCCCTACAGAATTAAACAATGTATATGAAATATGTGGCAGGCAGATTCCTAGCTCATCCAATGCAGACATAATATCTTTAGTACATGGCATGGTTGCTTTGATGCTAGCCCCTGGAGCGGTGGCCCATACTACTGCAACTTCATTTTAGCGTTATACCACTATCCCTTAGATATATATTTCTTTGGAGCTGCATATCACCAGAATACTCCAGACTATCTTGGTTACCTTAACACTTCATAATTTAGATGGCACTTAGCCTCACTTAGAAATATATCTTTATCCATGGCAGCCTATGGGAGATAGTATTTATTAACACAACCCTAGTTAGACATTACATCATACTATAACTTTATACAGGGAAGCGTAGACTGTACTTTATCGTTACCACACTGTTGAAGTATGTTTTCTTCCTGATACTTGAATGAGTGAGTCTGTCAGCCTTATTCTTTTGTGTCCTAGGATGTCTAACTTCGAACCTCCTTGTCGTTATCTGCTAGATGACTTTACAAATGTTAATGCTTTTGAATATTTTGCCTTTACCACATTTTAGTATTTTTATACATTTCTATATATTCTTGTTGAAAGCCTGTTACTAACTTTGCCTGGAGCCAGGGGCAAAACTATAGGGGGTGCAGAGGTCGAAATTGCGACAGGGCCCCCAAGGGTGGGGGCCCAGCTTAAAAAAAATAAAAAAAATTTTTTAATAAAAAAAAAACATTGACCTGCCACTGCCTGCACTGATATCATGTGAGTGTGACATGATGCTTCACTAGTGTCTCTGACTACAGGGGTTAATCTTTCTGTTTTACCCATTGGTGTTTATGTGTGTGTGTGTGTATGCTATCCTTTACTCCTAAGATGTATGTCTCTTATGTGACTGTTTGTGTGTGTGTGTGTATGTATGTATGTATGTATGTATGTGACTGTGTGTGTATTTATGCATGTATGTGTGTGTGTATGTTTGTGAAACCAGCAAATTACAGACTTTGTTACTACAGCAAGGGGGGGGGGGTAAACAGTGTCAGTATACAGTACCACTATATACAGTACGGGGGGGCTGGACCATGTTACAGACTACTGTGGTCACTATATAAAGTACTGGGACGGGTAGGGTCAGGCCAGCCATCTCACCAGCAGATTACAGACTGTGTCACTGACTCACTATATACAGTATTGGTGGGTTAAACAGTGTCACTATATTCAGTAATAGGGTCTCAAACCATCTCACAGACTGTGGGCACAGGGTACCTCCTTTTGCAGACATGTAATCTGATTCAAATTTTTTTTCTGTGTTAAAAAAAAGAAGATATGTATCAAATTCACTTTTTTGGGGGGAAGGGGGTGGAGGGGTGGGGGGTCCCTTCTTAGATTCTTGGACTTGGGCCCTGTGAATTCTAGTTACGCCTCTGCCTGGAGCTATATTAGTTATGTTATTAATCATGCCCTTTAGCCTTATTTCTTTGTGTACTAGGATGTCTAATTTCAAACCTTCTTGTTGTTATCTGCTAGTTGACTTTGCAAATTTTAATACTTTTGAATAGCTTACCACTATTACTCCTTAATCTCTTTATATATTTATATATATTTTTGTTGAGTCACCAAATTTATAGATCCAGATATATAGAAAATACTAGTATACCTGATGTTAGAGATACAAGTTATACACTAAACTTTAAGAGGTGGCCTATCCTTACTCGAAGATTTGATGTTTGCTATAATGGGTAATTGGTTAGAAGAGAGGTCTAGCTGGCATCTCAAAATAACTACCCCCACTCAAGACTTTCAACCAGTAACAGGGTTCCACTAAGTCAAAGAAGTGTTGTATAGTTTATTAATTCATACCGGAGCCCTTTGCCCTTTAATGCATGGGAACTTGAATTGGATCATTTATGCTTGTAATTACGTAGGTTGTTTTATGTATTTATCACGGTAGCTGTCATAAGTTAGTTTTTTCAATCCTACAGGTCAGATTTAGCAAAGCTATCCTTTACTCCTAAGATGTATGTCTCTTATAAGCAGTTATTATTACTAGTCTGTCATGAAATAGGGCATTATATTATAATATGCTATATAACCCAGATACACATTTAAAAGGTAGACATACATTCCCTTCAATACTGTGCTCCCCACGCCTTATAGTATATACCCTATGTATGTTTAGGTCCTCTGAGAATGGAATTACCACTCTGATTCATATTATTAATATATGGGAGTGTATGGTAGGTCCAACAGCAACAAGTGACATTAACCATGGGTACAAATACTAAAAGAGTCTTTAATCTAACCACGCTACAGACGATTTTGCTAACATGCTTTTATAGTTTGCATACAGTTATGACTATTTTGTATTGTTACTTATAGACACCTGTTATACCTAAAGTTTATCAGTACATTTTATACTTTCCTTTTGCTTAGGGCACCAATAACCTCAATACTTATGCATAACCTCTAGAATTTCTCTAGTTACATTTAGAGGCAACTAAGGTATATTATACTACTCTCTAATACCTGACACTGGTGGCCCCTTTGCCGGCGGCCGAGGCACTAGGGGCTACCCTGCTGTGTTTAATTTTGAGTAGCCTCTTACAAACATAAATTATATTATGTCATTGTAAATATCAAGTATCTATTTGCCTTATTGGAAGGCGGGTGTACAATACTTTGTAAACTTGCTATATTCCCAGACAGTCATCTTACTGTAACTTTTATCAGTAGCAGCCCCCCCCCCCTTCTATTTCTTCTGAGGTTTATTTTTTGCCAGAATATGTACCATATACTGTATGTAATCTTTATTCCATTAACAGAAATCTCCACAGCTTATCTAGAGCATGTATATTTCATATCAAGATTGCTACAATTATACAATTGATGATATAGCCTGTAACTTCTCTCTATGGTTTCATTGCTTATGTGCATTAAATTAACTAAGGTAAAACACGCACAGCCGCACATTTATGTATTTTTCTGAACTATACACCTGGGCCAGTGATTGATTATTTCTGTATATGCTGCAATTTATTTACTTGCAATGCCCTTGGTACCATTCAGAATTAAACAATGTATATGAAATATGTGGCAGGCAGATTCCTAGCTCATCCAATGCAGACATAATATCTTTAGTACATGGCATGGTTGCTTTGATGCTAGCCCCTGGAGCGGTGGCCCATACTACTGCAACTTCATTTTAGCGTTATACCACTATCCCTTAGATTTATATTTCTTTGGAGCTGCATATCGCCAGAATACTCCAGACTATCTTGGTTACCTTAACACTTCATAATTTAGATGGCACTTAGCCTCACTTAGAAATATATCTTTATCCATAGCAGCCTATGGGAGATAGTATTTATTAACACAACCCTAGTTAGACATTACATCATACTATAACTTTATACAGGGAAGCGTAGACTGTACTTTATCGTTACCACACTGTTGAAGTATGTTTTCTTCCTGATACTTGAATGAGTGAGTCTGTCAGCCTTATTCTTTTGTGTCCTAGGATGTCTAACTTCGAACCTCCTTGTCGTTATCTGCTAGATGACTTTACAAATGTTAATGCTTTTGAATATTTTGCCTTTACCACATTTTAGTATTTTTATACATTTCTATATATTCTTGTTGAAAGCCTGTTACTAACTTTGCCTGGAGCCAGGGGCAAAACTATAGGGGGTGCAGAGGTCGCAATTTCGACAGGGCCCCCAAGGGTGGGGGCCCAGCTTAAAAAAAATAAAAAAAAATTTTAATAAAAAAAAACATTGACCTGCCACTGCCTGCACTGATATCATGTGAGTGTGACATGATGCTTCACTAGTGTCTCTGACTACAGGGGTTAGTCTTTCTGTTTTACCCATTGGTGTTTATGTGTGTGTGTGTATGCTATCCTTTACTCCTAAGATGTATGTCTCTTATGTGACTGTTTGTGTGTGTGTGTGTGTGTGTGTGTGTGTGTGTATGTATGTATGTATGTATGTATGTATGTATGTATGTATGTGACTGTGTGTGTATTTATGCATGTATGTGTGTGTGTGTATGTTTGTGAAACCAGCAAATTACAGACTTTGTTACTACAGCAAGGGGGGGGGGGGGTAAACAGTGTCACTATACAGTACCACTATATACAGTACGGGGGGGCTGGACCATGTTACAGACTACTGTGGTCACTATATAAAGTACTGGGACGGGTAGGGTCAGGCCAGCCATCTCACCAGCAGATTACAGACTGTGTCACTGACTCACTATATACAGTATTGGTGGGTTAAACAGTGTCACTATATTCAGTAATAGGGTCTCAAACCATCTCACAGACTGTGGGCACAGGGTACCTCCTTTTGCAGACATGTAATCTGATTCACATTTTTTTTCTGTGTTAAAAAAAAGAAGATATGTATCAAATTCACTTTTTTGGGGGGAAGGGGGTGGAGGGGTGGGGGGTCCCTTCTTAGATTCTTGGACTTGGGCCCTGTGAATTCTAGTTACGCCTCTGCCTGGAGCTATATTAGTTATGTTATTAATCATGCCCTTTAGCCTTATTTCTTCGTGTACTAGGATGTCTAATTTCAAACCTTCTTGTTGTTATCTGCTAGTTGACTTTGCAAATTTTAATAATTTTGAATAGCTTACCACTATTACTCCTTAATCTCTTTATATATTTATATATATATTTTTGTTGAGTCACCAAATTTATAGATCCAGATATATAGAAAATACTAGTATACCTGATGTTAGAGATACAAGTTATACACTAAACTTTAAGCGGTGGCCTATCCTTACTCGAAGATTTGATGTTTGCTATAATGGGTAATTGGTTAGAAGAGAGGTCTAGCTGGCATCTCAAAATAACTACCCCCACTCAAGACTTTCAACCAGTAACAGGGTTCCACTAAGTCAAAGAAGTGTTGTATAGTTTATTAATTCATACCGGAGCCCTTTGCCCTTTAATGCATGGGAACTTGAATTGGATCATTTATGCTTGTAATTACGTAGGTTGTTTTATGTATTTATCACGGTAGCTGTCATAAGTTAATTTTTTCAATCCTACAGGTCAGATTTAGCAATGCTATCCTTTACTCCTAAGATGTATGTCTCTTATAAGCAGTTATTATTACTAGTCTGTCATGAAATGGGGCATTATATTATAATATGCTGTATAACCCAGATACACATTTAAAAGGTAGACATACATTCCCTTCAATACTGTGCTCCCCACGCCTTATAGTATATACCCTATGTATGTTTAGGTCCTCTGAGAAGGGAATTACCACTCTGATTCATATTATTAATATATGGGAGTGTATGGTAGGTCCAACAGCAACAAGTGACATTAACCATGGGTACAAATACTAAAAGAGTCTTTAATCTAACCACGCTACAGACGATTTTGCTAACATGCTTTTATAGTTTGCATACAGTTATGACTATTTTGTATTGTTACTTATAGACACCTGTTATACCTAAAGTTTATCAGTACATTTTATACTTTCCTTTTGCTTAGGGCACCAATAACCTCAATACTTATGCATAACCTCTAGAATTTCTCTAGTTACATTTAGAGGCAACTAAGGTATATTATACTACTCTCTAATACCTGACACTGGTGGCCCTTTTGCCGGCGGCCGAGGCACTAGGGGCTACCCTGCTGTGTTTAATTTTGAGTAGCCTCTTACAAACATAAATTATATTATGTCATTGTAAATATCAAGTATCTATTTGCCTTATTGAAAGGCGGGTGTACAATACTTTGTAAACTTGCTATATTCCCAGACAGTCATCTTACTGTAACTTTTATCAGTAGCAGCCCCCCCCCCTTCTATTTCTTCTGAGGTTTATTTTTTGCCAGAATATGTACCATATACTGTATGTAATCTTTATTCCATTAACAGAAATCTCCACAGCTTATCTAGAGCATGTATATTTCATATCAAGATTGCTACAATTATACAATTGATGATATAGCCTGTAACTTCTCTCTATGGTTTCATTGCTTATGTGCATTATTTGTCAGTAGTAACTAAGGTAAAACACGCACAGCCGCACATTTATGTATTTTTCTGAACTATACACCTGGGCCAGTGATTGATTATTTCTGTATATGCTGCAATTTATTTACTTGCAATGCCCTTGGTACCATTCAGAATTAAACAATGTATATGAAATATGTGGCAGGCAGATTCCTAGCTCATCCAATGCAGACATAATATCTTTAGTACATGGCATGGTTGCTTTGATGCTAGCCCCTGGAGCGGTGGCCCATACTACTGCAACTTCATTTTAGCGTTATACCACTATCCCTTAGATTTATATTTCTTTGGAGCTGCATATCGCCAGAATACTCCAGACTATCTTGGTTACCTTAACACTTCATAATTTAGATGGCACTTAGCCTCACTTAGAAATATATCTTTATCCATAGCAGCCTATGGGAGATAGTATTTATTAACACAACCCTAGTTAGACATTACATCATACTATAACTTTATACAGGGAAGCGTAGACTGTACTTTATCGTTACCACACTGTTGAAGTATGTTTTCTTCCTGATACTTGAATGAGTGAGTCTGTCAGCCTTATTCTTTTGTGTCCTAGGATGTCTAACTTCGAACCTCCTTGTCGTTATCTGCTAGATGACTTTACAAATGTTAATGCTTTTGAATATTTTGCCTTTACCACATTTTAGTATTTTTATACATTTCTATATATTCTTGTTGAAAGCCTGTTACTAACTTTGCCTGGAGCCAGGGGCAAAACTATAGGGGGTGCAGAGGTCGCAATTGCGACAGGGCCCCCAAGGGTGGGGGCCCAGCTTAAAAAAAATAAAAAATAAATTTTAATAAAAAAAAACATTGACCTGCCACTGCCTGCACTGATATCATGTGAGTGTGACATGATGCTTCACTAGTGTCTCTGACTACAGGGGTTAATCTTTCTGTTTTACCCATTGGTGTTTATGTGTGTGTGTGTATGCTATCCTTTACTCCTAAGATGTATGTCTCTTATGTGACTGTTTGTGTGTGTGTGTGTGTGTGTGTGTGTATGTATGTATGTATGTATGTATGTATGTATGTATGTATGTATGTGACTGTGTGTGTATTTATGCATGTATGTGTGTGTGTGTATGTTTGTGAAACCAGCAAATTACAGACTTTGTTACTACAGCAAGGGGGGGGGGGTAAACAGTGTCAGTATACAGTACCACTATATACAGTACGGGGGGGCTGGACCATGTTACAGACTACTGTGGTCACTATATAAAGTACTGGGACGGGTAGGGTCAGGCCAGCCATCTCACCAGCAGATTACAGACTGTGTCACTGACTCACTATATACAGTATTGGTGGGTTAAACAGTGTCACTATATTCAGTAATAGGGTCTCAAACCATCTCACAGACTGTGGGAACAGGGTACCTCCTTTTGCAGACATGTAATCTGATTCACATTTTTTTTCTGTGTTAAAAAAAAGAAGATATGTATCAAATTCACTTTTTTGGGGGGAAGGGGGTGGAGGGGTGGGGGGTCCCTTCTTAGATTCTTGGACTTGGGCCCTGTGAATTCTAGTTACGCCTCTGCCTGGAGCTATATTAGTTATGTTATTAATCATGCCCTTTAGCCTTATTTCTTTGTGTACTAGGATGTCTAATTTCAAACCTTCTTGTTGTTATCTGCTAGTTGACTTTGCAAATTTTAATAATTTTGAATAGCTTACCACTATTACTCCTTAATCTCTTTTGTTGAGTCACCAAATTTATAGATCCAGATATATAGAAAATACTAGTATACCTGATGTTAGAGATACAAGTTATACACTAAACTTTAAGCGGTGGCCTATCCTTACTCGAAGATTTGATGTTTGCTATAATGGGTAATTGGTTAGAAGAGAGGTCTAGCTGGCATCTCAAAATAACTACCCCCACTCAAATAAATATCAAGTATCTATTTGCCTTATTGGAAGGCGGGTGTACAATACTTTGTAAACTTGCTATATTCCCAGACAGTCATCTTACTGTAACTTTTATCAGTAGCAGGTTTATTTTTTGCCAGAATATGTACCATATACTGTATGTAATCTTTATTCCATTAACAGAAATCTCCACAGCTTATCTAGAGCATGTATATTTCATATTATCAAGATTGCTACAATTATACAATTGATGATATAGCCTGTAACTTCTCTCTATGGTTTCATTGCTTATGTGCATTATTTGTCAGTAGTAACTAAGGTAAAACACTCACAGCCGCACATTTATGTATTTTTCTGAACTATACACCTGGGCCAGTGATTGATTATTTCTGTATATGCTGCAATTTATTTACTTGCAATGCCCTTGGTACCATTCAATTCATGAGAGAGTCTACTAGTACGGCCACAATATTGTAGGCCACAAATAAAGTCTACTAGATATACCACATAACAACTATAACAACTCATATGTGATTTTATCAGGAAGGTCTCTTGATTAATGTTTGATTTAAAACTGGTACACTTGTTATCTATAAATATACAAGCCCCACATCTAGCTTTACTACACTTATAAATGACATTAGAGGTACCTGCAAAAGTGTTCAGAATACCATTGGTATTTTCTGCACATTTTAATTTTGGTAGACACTACCTTACTAGGTGCTAAGGCATTTTTAAGAGTAGGTGCCCTTTTAAAGACACAAATAGGTCTCTCTCCAATTAGATCTTTCAATATCTAATCTAGAGATAAAATAGACCAATGTTGATAAGAAACGCTGTTGATGAGAGGAAGGAAAACTCCTAGCTCAATTCAGTTTTTCATCCAATTCAGCAGGGAAGGTGAGGCCTAAGCTGGATGGCATAGCAAGACTTTAGTAGTACGCAGGTGAAGAGAAGAAAATTCATCCTTGCAAGTATCCTAATTGCGAGTGCCTCTAAATACATTGCACCAGCAGTAAATACTGGGAGATTCCATTAACCCTATAATAGTAAGAGATAATAGGATTACTCTATATAAAAGAACCAGAATATAAGTGAGGCCTGTTAACTCACACACAACGGAGTGCTTCCTATAAAGACTTTAAAGATCATTCAGCTCCCCAGGAGAGACTCTATAGCTCAGACATCTACAAGCATTTTTCCATCAGGGAGGGAAGGGCAACAGACAGCTGTTTGGGTGATAATACTGTTCACAATCTAATTCTCAACACTGCATACAACTATAATGGTGTTGAGGAAGATTAACAGGACAGATAAATGGTTCAAAGTAGTTATCTTGCCCAACACCAAAATGAACACCTTCTTCCAAAAGTTACAAACTTCACCTCCTGAGGAGGGTGAGAATCTACAACCGTCGCAAGAAGATAAATTAGACGCTCCTTCCCAGGACAGGGAATATTCTATAACTAGGGCCGATCTGAAGGATCTCCCAACCAGAGCAGACCTCACTAGTTTTTTCCAACAAGTAAATCAGGTTTTAAAAGATGGCCTCTCTGGTATAAAGAAAGATATGGCAGAACTGGGGGGGGTTATCCTATTTGGAGGAACAAGACGAAGAAAACGCTTCTACTATGGATCTATTCACAAGGAAAATAGATACGCAGGAATCCCAGATAGATTTTCTACACTCTAAATTAGAGGATCTAGACAACAGAGGAAGTAGGCAAAATCTACGTATTAGGGGCATTCCAGAGAAGATATCATCTGATACCCTCCAAAATGTCATACAAAAGACTTTTAAACATCTAATGAACGACCAACAAATGGAGGACATGCCTCTAGATAGAGCCCACAGAGCCCTGAGGCCCCCCCCCCCCGAGGGAAGGTGAACCCCCTAGAGACGTAATTCTTCATTTCCACAAATTCACGGACAAAGAAACAATTATGAATGCAACAAGAAAACAGCAATCCTTTCAAATTGATGGTTTCAAGCTACAATTCTATGCTGATCTGAGCCCAATCACACTTCAAAACCGCAAAGAGGTGAGATTCCTCACAATACATCTCAAAGAACAAGGCTTGAATTACAGATGGGGGTTTCCGTTCAGTATAAAAGTTATGAAAGACAACAGACTTATAATGTATCGATCCTCAGAAGATCTGGAACAATTCTGTAAATCTTTGGATATTCCTTCCCCTTCTCTCTCCTCCATAGATTCATCCAGGCCTACTCCTCGGAAAGGGAGATATTGTACACCCTCAACCCCAACGATCCCGATGGATGAAAGCTGCCAAGAAGAGATCGAGAGACACTCTAACAGCACAAAATGAACCAACAATGGTCCCAGAGAATGGTTGAAAGTGAGGCTTCCCATCTAAGATGGATTAGAATGGGAATTGACTGGAGCCTTCCTAAAGATCTGAGAAACAGGCCTCCTAGATCAATATGCACTGAAGGGACACCCTCGGAAACACAGCCAAATGTATTTTCCAGTTTGTTTTTTCCCCCTTTCTTTGTCTTCCACAGAACTTAACTAATGCATAATGAATGTTGAATTATGTGTTTTTCATTTTCAGAATGCCGGTTACTGGGTGCCATTCAACCCTTCTGGTTGAACCAATACCCCAATGACTCACTTTTTTTGGATAGAGTCTAGTTATGGGACCTTTTGTTCCTGGTTTCGTATTGTTAGTTTATATGTTAACCAAATCTCTAAAGCTTTTTTCTGTTTATCTCGATACTTAAGGTTTCACTATAACGTGACTAATACAGCCTATTACTCGACTTACACCTACTTACTACTGGGCGAAGGCGATACTAAAACAGCTGGGTGAATTTTCTTTCCAGGGAGGACTATGGGTAAGCGTATACACAACTTAAACACATCATAGGTTCTTCACATAGGGAGATTTTATTAGTTTCACAAAACTGTAAAGGGCTAAATTCGCCAACAAAGCGCTCCATAGCACTAAATTGGTTTAAAAGGGAGGGTGCGGATATTGTATTTGTCCAAGAGACACATTTCCTAATTGACAAAGAACCCACCTTTAAATCTAGGGAATTCCCAGTCTCATTTTTTCACTCACACACAAAAAAACTAATGGGGTAGGAATCTTGTTTAGCAAAAATACACACTTCCAATTACTCGAAAAAACATGTAGACAAAAAGGGTAGATTTATTATCCTGGTAGGTTTATTGTTCAATAGACCGATTACACTAGCCAACATCTACTCTCCCAATATTGGTCAGGCCCAGTTTGTTAAGAGGGTGGGAAATAAAATCTTAGAGGTACAGAAGGGAACCTTAATCCTAGGAGGGGACCTCAACGTGGCGCTGTTCCCGGCATTGGATTGTTCTCAGGGCTGTCGTTCAGTTGCCCCAGGTATACGGAGCTCAATAAGTAATGCTTTCCGAAAACTTACACTTATAGACGCATGGCGCTTTATACATCCGACTACAATTATTCTTTTTATTCAAATCCAGCGAGGTCGTACTCTAGAATTGATTACTGGTTCATTGAACACAATAGCCTTACATTATTGCGTGTTTCTAATATACAGGCAATAACGTGGTCCGATCATGCCTCAGTTTCAATGAACTTGGCCTGGCCATCGGTGCCTATACAACCCTTTCTATGGAGATTAGACGAGGCAAGACTTCATGATCCCATTGCCGCAGCACAAATACATAAAAATATTACAGACTACTTTCAAACAAATTCAAATACTTCGAGTGGGGCTTCGATGGTTTGGCTAGCGCACAAAGCTGTCCTAAGAGGACATCTTTTAAAAGAGAAAGCTATAAATAAACACGAGGCAAATTATTAATGACTCGAGAGAACTCATTAAACAGCACCAACACAAAGAGGCATGCAGGAAGGCTCTATACTTGAAAAAGATTTACTATCACGGGGGGAACAAGGCAGGTACACTACTGGCTAGAGCTCTGAAAAGCAAATCTCTACAAAATTACATTTTTAGTATGACGGAAGGAAGTTACTGTCTCTAAATTAATAGCTCAATCTTTCAAAGATTATTATGGGAATTTGTACGACCTCCCCATTCATCCTAACTCTCATCAGATTAGCTCCCTAGACCAATATCTCCAGGAAGCGGACTTAAACCAAATACAGGCATGCGACAGGGACGCGTTAAAGGATCGGATTACATTAAAAGAAATTATAGATGTTATAAATGACTTACCACTGAATAAAAGTCCAGGACTGGATGGGTTCTCTAATAAATATTACAAACAATATAGAGACTTATTAGCCCCTCAATTATTAGCTCTTTTTAACCAAATTGACGACACTGGACATTTTCCAACAGAAGTACGTGAAGCCCACATTACAGTCATACCCAAACCAGGGAAATCCCCCAAACTCACCAGTAATTACAGAGCCATTTCTTTATTAAACTCTGACTTAAAGATTTACACAAAAATATTAGCAAATCGACTTAATAAAATCTTACCCCAAATTATTCATATGGACCAATCTGGATTCATCCCTGGAAGGGAGGCCAGGGACAACACCATCAGAACCCTTCAATTAATTGAACACGCCAAAGTGACCAACACCGAAATGGTGATAATATCAACCGGAGCCGAGAAGGTGTTTGATCACCTAGATTGGAAATTCTTATTTGCCACACTAAATAGGGTAGGACTAGGGGAAAAATTATTCAGAGAATAAAATGCATATATCAATCCCCCACCACGAAAGTACGAGTAAACGGCCTGATCTCGGATTCATTCAACATATGTAATGGGACGAGACAGGGCTGCCCCCTTTCACCTATCCTGTTTGTTATTAGCATGGAGGTCCTGGGACAAAGAGTTAGGTACAACCCACAAATCACGGGAATAAAAATAGGCCCAATGGAATTTAAACTTTCCTTGTACGCGGATGACGTCCTCTTCACCCTTTCTTCCCCTGAGCCCTCAATCAAGGCGGCAATGCAGAAACTAAGTGAAAAGAAATCGGAAATTTTAAACATTTCTCTCCCAAAGACAAAGTTTCAAGCTCTCCTAGAAACATGCACACTAAGACATCAAACTAAAGCTATAAAATATCTAGGAATTTGACTCCGTGTCCCAAATCCCTACTGACACTGAATTTCACAAACCTTCTCAACACTATATCCCATGATTTACAAATATGGAAGGATCGCCCGTTTTCATGGTGGGGGAGATTACAGATCCTGAAGATGATCATCCTCCCTAGGTTGATCTATGCCATCCAAGCAGCACCCATAACCTTACCATGTAGTTTTCTAATACAAGCTCAGAGGGTGCTAGACAAATTTGTGTGGGGGACGATAAAACCTAGGATTAAAAAAGCAACAATGTACAGATCAGTTAGAGAGGGAGGACTGGGTCTACCTAATATTGAGATTTACTACAAGGCTTCTAGCCTCCAGAGGATAATTGATTGGCATGGAAATAAAGACAGGAAGACATGGTTTCCGATGGATTCACATATTCTACACACACCAAATCCTGGGTCACTATGCTGGATTGCAAATCAGAATAGACCACCTTGGTTGAGATCTTATCCTCTATTCGCCCATGTTTTTGATACTTGGGATAATATAATTAAAAAATACCCAGGCATCTCTACAATGGGGTCCCCTATGTCTCCAATATCACCGAATGCGGAAATGATGGGAGGCATTAAATTCAATAAAACTAGCTCTAACACGTAGAATTTACAGTCCCATTGTGTTTACTAACTAAAGAAGGCAAACTTAAGCATAAACATGACCTAACAGAAATAATGGGGGGAGTCTTCTCAAACTGGCTAAAATATAACCAAATACACCACTTCATACATACACATCCTCAGAAAAAGTCACTGCTCCGGAACATAACCCCATTCGAATTGACCTGCTCGGTCAATCTCCCAGCCTGTCATACCTTATCTTGGGCCAGAAAACTGTTAACTAATGCCCAAAACTGTAAACATCCTGACTATATAGAACGATGGAATAGAGACTTAGGTAAGACATTAACAGAGGCAGAATGGAGACGCATATTTGGCAGTGTCAGGAAGTCCTCATTCTCTACCAGGTTTCTCTAAACTAACTATAAGCTACTAACTAGATGGTACCTCACACCCACTAGACTAAAAAGCATTTTCCCCTCTTCCTCAGAGCTCTGTTGGCGTGGGTGCGGGACAAAGGGTTCTCTTATGCACATATGGTGGGAGTGCCCCAATATACAGCCTTTTTGGGAGCTGATCCAAGTTAATATTAAAACCATATTGGGCTTGGAGGAACAATATAAATTAGAGCCAGAGGTTGCATTACTTAATCTCCCCACCCCTTGTAAATGCAGGTTGAGAAGTAGACTGATTCAATTAACATTAAATTCAGCCAGATCATTGATCACCAAAGGTTGGAAGTCTCAGATTTGCCCATCGTTTAATACATGGTTAGCACATATGACAGAGACTTTGATAATGGAGGAATACGGATATTTCAAATCCAACAATGTATCTTTTTTCCATGACCTTAAATTCTTATGGGATGATTTACAACACAAGCTACCTCTAAATACTAAGACTTCTTCCCAGGACTCTAATGTGACATGAGACATCGAGATTGAGGTAACAGTTGTTCTGCGACTGGTAAACACTTGGTATCACCTTCGCCCCCGGCTTTGGACAGACCCACGAACGACATTTTGTTTGAGTAATAATATGAATATAATTCAAGTAAAGAGATGCTTTTTATTAATCAGAAATTCTGTAGTTTAGTTTATTGTTAAGTGGTAGGTACTTGTTGTTTGTACCCTTGATAGTCTTAATAATTTTAAATTTTGGATATACACTAATTGCACAATTATATGATGGACTTTTGTGGTGTGGACACTGATATATAATCCAGACGGATGTTGTACCGTGTATAAGACTTTAGGGCACTGCCCATTGTTCATTATTATTGTATCAAAATCCAAATAAAGATGAATAAAAAAAATAAATAAAAAAAAATAGACCAATGTTTATTCATAATTTTAACAATATTTTTATAGTTGCTAATAAATTTTGTAATAGATTTCGAGGATTTCTCAAACTGATTATCTGCTTTTGAATTCTTTAATTGTCTATCAAAGAAGGACTCCCTATTTAATGCAAGTGCTCTATTTTTACTAACATTAATTCAAGTTGGATCATATTTTTTATCTAGAAATCTTTTTTCCAATATTTTCGATTCATCTAGAAAATCAGTAACATTCGAACAATTATGTCTAATCCTAAAAAATTGGCTAAAGGGAATATTTATCAACCATTTTGGATGATGATTGCTATGTCTATTGATGTATCTATTGGAGTCTACTTTCTTAAAATAACTCTTAGATACAAAATTGCCTTCAGTGCTCCATTCGAGAGTCACATCTAAAAAGTTGATAGATTTTCTTTCTATTTGGTGAGAAAAATAAATCCCCCAAGTATTGGAGTTAATATATTTAACAAAATCCTCTGCCAATGAGGATGGTCCCTCCCAAACAAATAGCAAAGGGGCAAAATGTGTTCCCATGGCCGTTCCACAGACCTGGAGATAAAATTTATCTAGATAAACAAAATAATTATGCGTTAAAATGAACCGAATGGACTCCAATAAAAATGCACGTTGTGTGACGGGTAGATATATGTCAGAGTCAAGGGAAGATTTCGCTATTAATCCCACCTCATGTTAAATACTGGAAACTAATGCGGTGACAGTGCAGCTTATCCACAATTTATGTTTATTATTAGTAGGAATCTTGTTAAGTTTATCAAGGAGATCGGTCGAATCCCTAATGTCTGATCCCAATTTTGACACTTACTTTTTGAGAAACCAATCAATATACCTCAATAAATTATTAGTCAGGCAGTCTACACCTGAAATTATGGGTCTCCCCGGGATGTATAAATATTTTTATGGATTTTAGGTAGGTGATAGTAGTAGGCTACCCCAGGTTTATCAGGAAGGAGAAAATTCTTTTCTTTCTTAGTTAATATTCCCTGGAGTAAGCCACCATCCACCAAATTAATTAGTTCCTTTGTTTACTGAGAATTAGGATTGCCTTTCAAAACCTTATAATATTGTTCATCATTCAGGATCCGATCAGCCTCCTTAATGTAATCTAATTGATTCTGAATCATCACCCCTTCCCTTTTATCAGCCTGTCTGATCACAATACTAGTATCTGACATTAAGTTGGATAATGCCTTACGCTCAAAGTTATTCATATTCTCTTTTTCATATTTAATAGAATCTAATTTCTCTAAATCAGCTAGAACTAATTTCCTGAAAATATCAAGATGACCATTAGTATGAACCTGTGGAGTGAATGATGAAATGGATTGAAAATCCGTATGTATAACCCCTTTATGTAAAGAATCATAAAATTCCTCAGGTTCAAATACAACATTCAAAGTACCTCCCCTTTTGGGTATATCATCAGTAAGAATAGGTGCTAGATTTGAATCCTTCAATTTTTTGGCTGCGAAATATCTTTGTATCGAGAGCTTTCTTACAAACTTATTAGTGTCCACAAATAGATTGAAGATATTATGCGAATTAGATGGAGAAAAATGTAAACCTCTATTCAACACTTGCATTTCAGTTACAGTTAAAACACAGTTTGAGAGATTAAAAAGGCCCTCACTTAGTAGTAAAAATTTGTTCTTTTTGCGGGTCCTTGCCCTTCCCCTGCAGCCACGTTTGCGCAGGATCTTTTTACATGGGTTGCAGGGTTCTCCCTCCTTAAAGGAAACATTTCTATCTGTGGCTCTTTTTTGGGGCCAATTTTCCCTCCATCGGGGTGACTGATTTAGATTTTTTTACCCCTCCCTGACCTACAAAAGGTTTCTGGGTTTGGTTTATTACTTTTGAATTAGATGTCATTGGATGGCCATAAAATCTATCATGATTATCCTGATTGCTCATACTTCCATTTTGTGGAGTAAAACCCTTACTCTTTGATGTATTCTTATTGGTCACCACATTCAACTCATCATCCCTAACTTGATAATCTCTATTATATTGATGGGGTCTGCAGGATGCATTATCTCTCTGTTTCCACAGAAAATTCATAGAATTCTTATGGTAATTCCCATTAACTTTCTTATTACCAACTGAATTTGTATGAAAATTCCCACTATCCTTTTTATTACCAATGTGATGGAATTTCTTATTACAGTCTTATTATACTATTGTGAGTATTTTAATGGGTCGAGAAAGGGCATTCAGCTCTTTCTCGACCCATTAAAATAAAAAGCCCTAATCTAAAAAAAAAAAAAAAACACCTCAAAAAAACAAAACAATATCTAACACTAACCCCAAAATGGGTACTTACAGTTGCTGAAGTCCGGCAAAAGATCTTCATCCCAGCGGTGAAGCATCTTCATCCACATGGCTCCATCTTCATCCATTGCGGGACCGGCATCTTCTATCTTCTTCATCCCTGTGGAGGCGGATGTTTTATTTTTTTTAAAACGGGGTATTATAATAGAAATAATTTGTATTGTTTGGGATAATTTCGTTTGTTATTTTTTGTAATGGTAGTTTTATTTATTTTTTGTAATTGTAGTTTTAATTTTTTAGTAATCTTAGGTTTTTTTATTTTTAGGAATGTTAGTTTTTATTATTTTTAGTAATGTTAGGTTTTATTAGTGTAAGCTTAGGTTTTATTTTTATTTCAAAGGTAAGTTTGTATTTATTTTTAAATAGTTAATAATTGCAACTTTAATTTAGGTCTATTTTAATTATGTTAAAGTTAGGGGTGTTAGGTTTAGGTGTTAATATAGTTTAATTTAGGTTGTTGTGATGTAGGGTGTGGGGGTTTAGGGGTTAATAGGTTTAGTTAGTGCTGGCCTTGTGGGTATACGGCGGTTTAGGGGTTAATAGGCTTATTTAGTTTATTAGTGTTGGCGATGTGGGTGTACGGCGGTTTAGGGGTTAATAGGTTTAGTTAGTGTTGGCAATGTCGGGGAACTGCGGTTTTGGGGTTAATAGGTTTAGTTAGTGTTGGCGATGTCAGGGAACTGCGGTTTAGGGGTAAATAGGTTTAGTTAGTGTCAGCGATGTTGGGGAACTGCGGTTTAGGGGTTAATAGGTTTAATTAGTGTTGGCAATGTTGGGGAACAGTGGTTTAGTGGTTAATAGGTTTAGTAAGTGTCGGCGATGTGAGGGGGCGGTGGTTTAGGGGTCAATAGGTTTAGTTAGTGTTGACAATGTGGGGGACGGCCGTTTAGGGGTTAATAGCTTTATTTAGTGTCGACGATGTGAGTAGCGGTTTTAGATCATTTTGTTTCGGCAATCGTTTGCATATTAGTTATGTTAAGTTAAATCATTTTTTCGGATCCTTTAATTTTTTCGGATCCATTCTTTATTCATATGTATTATTCTTTTCTAAAGGATCCGAAAAAAAGATTCAACTTAACATAACTAATTTGCCGAATTTTTTTTTTTTTTTAAACTTAACTAAACTAATTTGCAGAAACAAAGTTATTTATTTAACTAATGAAAACTAAACGAAATTTTTAGTTTTGCGCATGTCTAGTCTTAACCAGTTTGGGGAGTGGTGTCACCCAATTTCAGGCCATTTACAAATGCTGTATCATTACAGATGACAAGACATTTTTATATCAGGGGATATACAGTATATATGAATTAACTATTAATCTATATATTTTACAAAAGTTACTGACCTTTTACATGAAAGTAGGCATGGTGATAAAGGTGCTCAATACTTCTTTATTCATAATGTATATGGTAACAGTGGAAACCCAGGCCTGAGATAGAAATGTTATACTTTACTTTCTGCAAAGGGTTCTTTAGCCATTGAGAATGCAAGCACTTGGATAGCTGAATACCCAGACAGAAAATCCATAGGGCATAGATCAGGGTCTAGCAACTTTTTATCAAATCTGTGCAATAAAAACAATAGTGTAACACCCTGGGAATAAAATACACAATTGAGACACAAGATCTCAATATACCCAAGAAAAAATATAAAAAAGTGTTAAAATATTACCCACAGTGCACAAAATAATATACTGTACATATATTATAACAAACCAATTGGATGAGTGAAAAAAGTTATTTTATTTAAGTGGTCCTTAACAATCTTTAATCTTCAAAAGAAAAAATGGAGAATACACAATCAAAGTGCAACACTGTAACATAGTAGACAATTCACTTTATAAGAACACTGGTACTCACGCTCTTCTGAATTACAATTAGCTCAAAGATAATAGCTCTATATAACAACTCCGTGACTCCTTTATACAACATTTATTTAAAACAATTTAAAACAAATTAAAATACAGATAATATTAGGGGCCCATTTATCAAGCTCTGTATGGAGCTTGAAGGATTGTGTTTCTGGCGAGCCTTCATGGTCAGCAACCATGTTAGCAGCTATTGGACAGCCTGAAGTGAAATACATCACCAATTTAAACTTGGCCACAGAATGCTGTGTGTCAGTGTTTGTGTTTATAGATTTATGTTGGTTTTGGCATCTTCAAAATAATTGTTCTTTTTTTGGTGGATATATTTATTTTAATAATGTTTGTGAAATGCTCTTTTTGGTCGAGGAAAGGCAGTTCCAGGCACCATCTTGGAATTTCCTGTTGCCATGTACAAAAAGAAGATGGAGAATCTAAGACAAATACAGTATATGTCTATTTATTTATCTTGGAGGACGAAAAAACTCCTGGATCACATGACTATATGGATGTGATTGGAAAATATTCCAAAGGTACAAACTAAGGCCTAGATTTAGAGTTTGGCGTTAGCCGTGAAAACCAGCGTTAGAGGCTCCTAACGCTGGTTTTAGGCTACCGCCGGTATTTGGAGTCACTCAAAATAGGGTCTAACGCTCACTTTTCAGCCGCGACTTTTCCATACCACAGATCCCCTTACGTCAATTGCGTATCCTATCTTTTCAATGGGATTTCTCTAACTCCGGTATTTAGAGTCGTTTCTGAAGTGAGCGTTAGACATCTAACGACAAAACTCCAGCTGCAGGAAACAAGTCAGTAGTTAAGAGCTTTCTGGGCTAACGCCGGTTTATAAAGCTCTTAACTACTGTGCTCTAAAGTACACTAACACCCATAAACTACCTATGTACCCCTAAACCGAGGTCCCCCCACATCGCCGACACTCAAAACATTTTTTTAACCCCTAATCTGCCGACCGCCACCTACGTTATCCTTATGTACCCCTAATCTGCTGCCCCTAACACCGCCGACCCCTGTATTATATTTATTAACCCCTAATCTGCCCCCCTCAACGTCGCCTCCACCTGCCTACACTTATTAACCCCTAATCTGCCGACCGCAAAGCGCCGCCACCTACGTTATCCTTATGTACCCCTAATCTGCTGCCCCTAACACCGCCGACCCCTATATTATATTTATTAACCCCTAATCTGCCCCCACAACGTCGCCTCCACCTGCCTACACTTATTAACCCCTAATCTGCCGACCGGACCTGAGCGCTACTATAATAAAGTTATTAACCCCTAATCCGCCTCACTAACCCTATAATAAATAGTATTAACCCCTAATCTGCCCTCCCTAACATCGCCGACACCTAACTTCAATTATTAACCCCTAATCTGCCGACCGAATCTCGCCGCTATTCTAATAAATGTATTAACCCCTAAAGCTAAGTCTAACCCTAACACTAACACCCCCCTAAGTTAAATATAATTTAAATCTAACGAAATTAATTAACTCTTATTATATAAATTATTCCTATTTAAAGCTAAATACTTACCTGTAAAATAAATCCTAATATAGCTACAATATAAATTATAATTATATTAGAGCTATTTTAGGATTTATATTTATTTTACAGGTAACTTTGTATTTATTTTAACCAGGTACAATAGCTATTAAATAGTTAAGAACTATTTAATAGCTAAAATAGTTAAAATAATTACAAATTTACCTGTAAAAGAAATCCTAACCTAAGTTACAAATAAACCTAACACTAGACTATCAATAAATTAATTAAATAAACTACCTACAATTACCTACAATTAACCTAACACTACACTATCAATAAATTAATTAAATACAATTGCTACAAATAAATACAATTAAATAAACTAGCTAAAGTACAAAAAATAAAAAAGAACTAAGTTACAAAAAATAAAAAAATATTTACAAACATAAGAAAAATATTACAACAATTTTAAACTAATTACACCTACTCTAAGCCCCCTAATAAAATAACAAAGCCCCCCAAAATAAAAAAATGCCCTACCCTATTCTAAATTACTAAAGTTCAAAGCTCTTTTACCTTACCAGCCCTGAACAGGGCCCTTTGTGGGGCATGCCCCAAGAAATTCAGCTCTTTTGCCTGTAAAAAAAAAACATACAATACCCCCCCCAACATTACAACCCACCACCCACATACCCCTAATCTAACCCAAACCCCCCTTAAATAAACCTAACACTAAGCCCCTGAAGATCATCCTACCTTGTCTTCACCATACCAGGTTCACCGATCGGTCCAGAAGAGCTCCTCCAATGTCCTGATCCAAGCCCAAGCGGGGGGCTGAAGAGGTCCATGATCCGTCTTCATCCAAGCGGGCCAGAAGAGGTCTTCCATCCGATTGAAGTCTTCATCCAAGCGGCATCCATCCGGAGCGAAGCGGCAGCATCCTGAAGACCTCCACCGCGGAACATCCATCCTGGCCGACGACTGAACGACGAATGACGGTTCCTTTAAATGACGTCATCCAAGATGGCGTCCCTCGAATTCCGATTGGCTGATAGGATTCTATCAGCCAATCGGAATTAAGGTAGGAATATTCTGATTGGCTGATGGAATCAGCCAATCAGAATCAAGTTCAATCCGATTGGCTGATCCAATCAGCCAATCAGATTGAGCTCGCATTCTATTGGCTGATCGGAACCGCCAATAGAATGCGAGCTCAATCTGATTGGCTGATCGGATCAGCCAATCGGATTGAACTCGATTCTGATTGGCTGATTCCATCAGCCAATCAGAATATTCCTACCTTAATTCCGATTGGCTGATAGAATCCTATCAGCCAATCGGAATTCGAGGGACGCCATCTTGGATGACGTCATTTAAAGGAACCGTCATTCGTCGTTCAGTCGTCGGCCAGGATGGATGTTCCTCGGTGGAGGTCTTCAGGATGCTGCCGCTTCGCTCCGGATGGATGCCGCTTGGATGAAGACTTCAATCGGATGGAAGACCTCTTCTGGCCCGCTTGGATAAGGACTTCAGCCGGATCATGGACCTCTTCAGCCCCCCGCTTGGGCTTGGATCAGGACATTGGAGGAGCTCTTCTGGACCGATCGGTGAACCTGGTACGGTGAAGACAAGGTAGGATGATCTTCAGGGGCTTAGTGTTAGGTTTATTTAAGGGGGGTTTGGGTTAGATTAGGGGTATGTGGGTGGTGGGTTGTAATGTTGGGGGGGGGTATTGTATGTTTTTTTTTTACAGGCAAAAGAGCTGAATTTCTTGGGGCATGCCCCACAAAGGGCCCTGTTCAGGGCTGGTAAGGTAAAAGAGCTTTGAACTTTAGTAATTTAGAATAGTGTAGGGCATTTTTTTATTTTGGGGGGCTTTGTTATTTTATTAGGGGGCTTAGAGTAGGTGTAATTAGTTTAAAATTGTTGTAATATTTTTCTTATGTTTGTAAATATTTTTTTATTTTTTGTAACTTAGTTCTTTTTTATTTTTTGTACTTTAGCTAGTTTATTTAATTGTATTTATTTGTAGCAATTGTATTTAATTAATTTATTGATAGTGTAGTGTTAGGTTAATTGTAGGTAATTGTAGGTAGTTTATTTAATTAATTTATTGATAGTCTAGTGTTAGGTTTATTTGTAACTTAGGTTAGGATTTCTTTTACAGGTAAATTTGTAATTATTTTAACTATTTTAGCTATTAAATAGTTCTTAACTATTTAATAGCTATTGTACCTGGTTAAAATAAATACAAAGTTACCTGTAAAATAAATATAAATCCTAAAATAGCTCTAATATAATTATAATTTATATTGTAGCTATATTAGGATTTATTTTACAGGTAAGTATTTAGCTTTAAATAGGAATAATTTATATAATAAGAGTTAATTAATTTCGTTAGATTTAAATTATATTTAACTTAGGGGGGTGTTAGTGTTAGGGTTAGACTTAGCTTTAGGGGTTAATACATTTATTAGAATAGCGGCGAGATTCGGTCGGCAGATTAGGGGTTAATAATTGAAGTTAGGTGTCGGCGATGTTAGGGAGGGCAGATTAGGGGTTAATACTATTTATGATAGGGTTAGTGAGGCGGGTTAGGGGTTAATAACTTTATTATAGTAGCGCTCAGGTCCGGTCGGCAGATTAGGGGTTAATAAGTGTAGGCAGGTGGAGGCGACATTGTGGGGGGCAGATTAGGGGTTTATAAATATAATATAGGGGTCGGCGGTGTTAGGGGCAGCAGATTAGGGGTACATAGGGATAATGTAAGTAGCGGCGGTTTACGGAGCGGCAGATTAGGGGTTAATAATAATATGCAGGGGTCAGCGATAGCGGGGGCGGCATATTAGGGGTTAATAAGTGTAAGGTTAGGGGTGTTTAGACTCGGGGTACATGTTAGAGTGTTAAGTGCAGACGTAGGAAGGGTTACCGCATAGCAAACAATGGGGCTGCGTTAGGAGCTGAACGCGGCTTTTTTGCAGGTGTTTGTTTTTTTTCCAGCTCAAACAGCCCCATTGTTTCCTATGGGGGAATCGTGCACGAGCACGTTTTTGAGGCTGGCCGCGTCCGTAAGCAACTCTGGTATCGAGAGTTGAAGCTGCGTTAAAAATGCTCTACGCTCCTTTTTTGGAGCCTAACGCAGCCTTTATGTGGACTCTCGATACGAGAGTTATTTTTATGGTGCGGCCAGAAAAAAGCCGGCGTTAGTTTTTCGGGTCGTTACCGACAAAACTCCAAATCTAGGCCTAAGAGCCCTATGATCATTTATATACGTTCTTAAGGGAAAATGCTAAGGAAATGTATTCTTGAGGAACACTGACTGTATCAACAAAATACCTAAGAGAAGTACTATTGCAGATTAAACTTGGAAACTATCAACAAGGATAAAAACATGAATCAAAGTAGCAAGTTCCTGGTTCCTTCTTCCTTAGTTTCACCCTCTACAATAAACAATCAAACTACAAGCCAAGTGTTGCTAGATTGTGAGATAATAAAAGAGCACTGTGTAATCGGTGCATTCTCACTCCGTATGACAAATGATGTTCAAGAACAATCACGTTTTCTTTCTCACTATCCATACTATACCGCAGAAAAATTGGCCTTTGCGAGCGAAATACTCAGCTCACCCCTATTACAAGTTGCGGCGGTACGGCTATACTGCTAGCGTTTTAGCCTATACCGCAATGATCCATTCAGCACTCATAAAATGGCTTTTGAGTGTGGAATATTCAGTACACTAACACCAATAAACTACCTATTAACCCCTAAGCCACCATTCCCCCCGCATCGCAAATACTTTAATAAACCTATTAACCCCTTATCCACCGCCCACCCACATCGTGAACACTAAATAAACCTATTATCAGCTAAACCGCCGACCCCCACATCGCCAACACTAAATAAACATATTAACCCCTAAACTTCCAACCCCCACATTGCTACTACTAAAATAAACCTATTAACCGCTAAAACACCAACCCCCTGCATCACCAACATTAAATAAACCTATTAACCCCTAATCCACCTCTCACCCACATCGTCAACACTAAATAAACTGACTAACCCCTAAACTGCCGCCCCAACATCGTTACTACTAAAATAAACCTATTAACCCCTAAACCTAACACCCCCTAACTTTAAATTAAACTTACAATATAACATCCTTCAAATAAATAAAAACTTACCTGTGAAATAAAAAAAAACTAAGCTTACACTATAAATAAACCTAACATAACTATTTTAAAACAATAAAAGATACCAAAAAAATAAAAATGCCAAATTAAAAAAATCCTAACACTACGAAAAAAATAATAATAACCTAACATTACAAAAAATAACAGTCTAAAATTACGAAATATAAATAAAATCGAAGATTACAAAAAATAATAAACGAAATTATCCAAAATAAAATAAATTACACCTTATCTAATACCCCTATTAAAACAAAAAAGCCACCCCAAAATAAAAAAAAAACCCTAATCTAACAATAAACTACCAATAGCCCTTAAAATGGCCTTTGTAGGGCATTGCCCTAAAGAAATCAGCTCTTTTTGGAAACAAAAGTCCCCTCCTAACAATACAACCCCCCACCCACCCAACCCCCCAAAATAAAAAAGACCTAACTAAAAAAATGCTAAAATACCCATTGCCCCTAAAGGGGCATTTGTATGGGCATTGTGCTCTTTAGTGCACCATCTTCCATCTTTATCCTGGTTTCAGTAGCTCTCATCCTATTGGATGATTTCAAAATTTCAGTTAATTGGAATGCAAGGCACCCCAATATAAAAGGGGTACCTTGCATTCAATCTTCAGTGTGTGGCTGACGATCGCATGAAGAGGACCCTACACACTGGATGTCGCCGTCATTCCTGCTCCACGTCGCCGGGATGAAGATAGAAGATGGTGCCGCCCTGGAAGAAGACCCTCGCCCCTGGATGAAGACTTTGCACTGCCTGTAAGAAGATGGATTTTGGGACTTCAGGAACGGTGAGTACATTGTTTGGGGTTTGTGTTACGTATTTTTTTTATTTTTTGGGGTGTTTTTTTTTTTAGATTAGGGCTTTTTTATTTTTTAATGGGCACTAAAGTGCTGATTGCCCTTTTAAGGGCAATGCCCATACAAATGCCCCTTTAGGGGCAATGGGTAGGTTAGGATTTTTTTTAGTTATGTCCTTCTTTATTCTGGGTGGTTGGGTGGGGGGTTGTAATTGTTAGGGGGGACTTTGTCATTTTTTTTCAAAAAGAGCTGATTTCTTTAGGGCAATGCCCTACAAAAGGCCCTTTTTAAGGGATGACGGTAGTTTATTGTTAGATAAGGGGGTGTTTTTATTTTGTGATGGCATTTTTGTTTTTATAGGGGGTATTAGATTAGGTTTAATTTTTTTATTTTGGATAATTTAGTTTATTATTTTTTGCAATCTTAGATTTTTTCTTCTTCGTAATTTTAGACTGTTATTTTCTGTAATGTTAGGTTATTTTTTTTTCGTAGTGTTAAGATTTTTAATTTTGTAATTTAGGTTTTTTATTTTTGCTATATTTAATTTTTTTTAATTTTTTGGGGTTAATAGGTTTATTTAAGTAGTAGCGATGTGGGGGGTCAGCGGTTTAGGGGTTAATAGGTTTATTTAGGGTTGGCAATGTGGGGGTCGGTGGATTAGGGGTTAATAAGTTTATTGTAGTTTTGGCAATGCAGGTGGGCGGCAGATTAGTGGTTAATATCTTTATTTAGTGTTGGTGATTTCGGGGGCAGCGGATTGGGGTATTTAGACTAGGGGTTTATGTTAGGGTGTTAGATTTATAACAAACTTGTCTACATAGACATAAATGGGGAATGCGTTATAGCGGTCGCCATTCCGCAATTGCAGGTGTTAGTTTTTTTCTAACACTTTTTCTCCATTGATGTTTATGGGGAAAATTTGCACGAGCATGTCAAGTCAGGACTTGGCTCTTGTGCGGTATAGAGTTTAATGCACCATACCGCACAACACAAGAAGGTTTTTTGTAACTTTGTAATGGCAGCGCTATGAAAAGTGCGGTACTGCTAAATATTTAGCGTTATTTATGCTCCGGGTTTAGCTTACAACTTGCAATTTCAGTCCATGATAGCACATCACAAATATCTATAATTGCACTATATCTTAAACTGGCATTCAATGAAAGAAAAAAAGGGGTTTTATGTCCCTTTAACCCTTTACCCTGTCGCCCCCTGTACTGAGGTCCAACAGTTGAATCAGAGTTTTTTCAAGAAAGTTTTAACAACGATGTTCAAACACATTTCTAGAAACTAAATTTATGCAGTGAAAGCTCTAGAACATGACAGATAATCAATTCAATTATGACTTCCTAATATGTTTGATTGCATGAGCACAATTAATGACATGAGCATAATTTCTTAATTAATGTTTGATTTGATTACTTTTTAAGTTCATAAACTATCTTTAAAAAATAGAAAAAGAAGAAATTAAAACAAATGGGGCTATCATACATTGATTGAGCAATAGCTCTCCTCATTTATATCCTTAGCACATCCCATGGCTCCCAAATTAGCTCATGTAGTTCCTGTTTATTCTCACTGAATAATGCATTATCCTCCATTGTCCTAATATAGGCAAGTACAATATATCCAAAACCTCAGTTCACCCTGGGGCTTTCTGCCTTAGCTAAGCTCTTGCTATAGTTAATTTAATTGCTAAAAATATGTAAATCTCTAAGATCTTATTCCATTTACGTAATAATATACACATACCGTGATGAAACAATGCGAAGTGGGGTGACAAACTGTCAAAGAGATTTAACTGCTTTCCAGTTCTTCCTACTTGTAGCCAGAGATCTTGTAGTTTAGGACAACTCCACCATATCTGAAATGCATCACCCCCCTCCCCACACTATCTCCAACAAGATGCAAGATGCAATTCATAAAATAATTCAACAAGTGTGACACAATAGAGTGCTTTTTGTGTGGAAATAATAGTTCCTGCTCCAACCTTGATCATTGATTACTAACCTGATATCTCTCTCCCATTCTTCAACAAATTTAAGTTAGTAAACTTCGTTCTAATGGATTGTGATTATCTGAATCCCCAACAGCAGTCTCAACTCCCGTTGTGTGCAGTCTTGTAGAGCCATTTGAGAGAAGCTCCCAGATCTAATTAGAGATGCTAGTCTAAAATATTCATAATGCATTTTTTTTAGATAGATATTTTGGTTGACACATTCCAGAAAGGGAGATTAATTTATTATTTTTATACAGATCCCTCACAACTGTATTCATGCAGTCCTGCATTTTCTCACCATTGAGAACAAGAGTTTGGCAAGCAAAATTAATAACTAGCTAAATAAATAAATAAATAAACCTCTAATTGAGTGAGCCAGAGAGGGAAGAGGAGCAATTGTATTTCTTCTGTATGTCTATACCCATTTTTGCTATATAATTCTCAATGCCCTGCAATACATTAGACTGCTGGGGAATCCATAGCAGATCCTCTGTTGTTACCTAAGCCAGGATTCCAGTAGTGATCCCTGCTCCAACTCTCTCCACCTAGCAAACTCCAGATTACCTCCTTATGCTGTCACGTGGGTCAACATGACAGCTCTATAATAAAAATGTACATTTGGCAATGACAAGACCTCCACAATGTATCATTTTTTACAGATTTTTTAGAATCAAAAAGGTTATTGTATAGTAAATAAGCACATCTAGGCAAGTATTCCCAATCCCCTTCCCACATAAGTGGTCTGTATACATTGTTATCAATGTACCAGGGTAAAATATGCTGAGGTATACAATTACAATATCTCACAGTTTTTGCTTCCATAAGGTGTCTGATCAAAGAATCACTTTATAGGGTAATTGCTGGAATACCAAAACCACCCCTGGACAGCAATATCAAGCACTTTAGCTCTCATCAGCAGAAGATAAGTTTGATTTTCTGCTAAATTAACTTTATTTTCAGGGAAAAAAGCAATATTATTTTAAGTTATGGTGGGGATAAAACTGTGAGATTAAAATCCTCTATTTCATAAAAAGTAAGAACTACAAAGATTATTTTATAGCCAAATACCACATCTAGGCAAGTATCCATGATTGCCTTCCCACAGAAGTGGTCTGTTTACATTTTTACCAATGCACCAGAGAACTCTAGGTAAGATATACAAAACTGTGGTGGACTGAGAGGTGGGAGTGAGTTTTGTTCACTCTTGGATCCAGGCTACACAATGGGCTCTGTTTATGAAGCTATCAAAGCAGCTTGGAACCCTTGTGGTGCCTAGTAGCTTATGCTAGCCTGCAGATCTCACCTTAAAGGGACACTGTACCCAAATTTTTTCTTTCGTGATTCAGATAGAGCATGACATTTTAAGCAACTTTCTAATTTACTCCTATTATCAAATTTTCTTCATTCTCTTGGTATCTTTATTTGAAATGCAAGAAAGTAAGTTTAGATGCCGGCCCATTTTTGGTGATCAACCTGGGTTGTTCTTGCTGATTAGAGGATAAATTCATCCTCCAATAAAAAAGTGCTGTTTAGAGTTCTGAATAAAAAAAAGCTTAGATGTCTTCTTTTTAAAATAAAGATAGCAAGAGAACGAAGAAAATTTGATAATAGGAATAAATTAGAAAGTGGCTTAAAATTGCATGCTCTATCTGAATCATGAAAGAAAAAAATTGGGTTCAGTGTCCCTTTAAGAAGCTGTGGTCATAAGACCACGGTTTCCTAACATCCTAGCCACCACAGATGTGGGATGTTAAATCATCCCGGACTGATTAATTCAGGATGATTAACAAGCCCTGCTCTTGCGTCATTGGTTGGTCGAGAGTAGAGGGCAGACTTCCAAAACAATTAATTATGCAATATTAAATTAAAACAATGAATACTGCTCACTCCCCCCCAAGCCTTGAAAGTTGCTAAATGTTCCACAAAGTCTTGAGACTGCTGTGGCATTGATCATTGCAAGGAAAAAAACTTTTGGTAGATAGGAAGGCACAGTTTCCTTGACCAATCCATTATTTTTTTCTAAACTTGGATTTATAATTCAATTGTTTCATCCACCATATTACTAGAGAGACATGTTTTCTATAAAGAGAAGTACCATCTCAATTACCATTGGAGTTTGACTGATTTCCTTTTTGTGTCCCCACTTTTTTTTAATTCTAAATCTAGGTAATTATTGTTATATATTCAACAACATAATATTCATTTATATTTATTTATCATATATTTAATAACTGAATGTATTATTATTATTTATTTGTAAAGCGTTGCTAAATTCCATAGTGCTGGTTATGTGGCTACATTGACAATAAGTAATTCAAGGTTAAAGGGACATGAAACCCAAAATTTCTTTCATGAATCATGAATCTTTAAAAATAAATACTGAAACATAAAATAGACTAAAGAAATTAAGGAGATTTTTCCCACTTGGATACCCATGTCTGCAAACGTGATCATTGTGTTAAGATATAGGAAGTTGTTAATGCATTTGAAGACACATAATCAAAAACAGATGCCAGATATGACAAAAAGAGTGTAAAAGGTTAAAGGGACACTGAACCCAATTTTGTTTGTGTGATTCAGATAGAGCATGAAATTTTAAGCAACTTTCTAATTTACTCCTATTATCAAATGTTCTTCATTCTCTTGGTATTTTTTTTTTTAAAAGCAAGAATGTAAGTTTAGAAGCTGGCCCATTTTTGATGAACAACCTGGGTTGTTCTTGCTAATTGGTGGATAAATTCATCCACCAATAAACAAGTGCTGTCCAGGGTTCTGGACTTTCTTTTTTAAATAAAGATACCAAGAGAACGAAGAAAAAATGATAATAGGAGTAAATTAGAAAGTTGCTTAAAACTGCATGCTCTATTTGAATCATGAAAGAAAAAAATTTGGGTTCAGTATCCCTTTAACATTATCAGCTGGACATTTAATGCACACAAAGATAATTATATCTATTTTCTAGTCCTTAATAAGATAGTGTGGCAACCTGTCAGGGTACATGTGAAGTAACATTAAATAAACTACAGATGCATCAGATAATTTAATATTTCATTTTAGCCAACATCTAATTTGATATGAATTGGTCTCACCATCAATACTGCTTAAGACAAGTTGAGAAAAAGAAAGGGAAACATTTGTTTCAATTAGTGAAGATAACTAACCCCTGTGGATAAACAGTCGCTGGGTCTGGGACTGAACTCTTTGAAGCCTAAGTATATGCAAAAGAAACTGGTTTTTCATGAGGGGGAACCACTTTACATACAAGAGTTGATTATCCCCTGCTGAGTTGGATACACAGGATCTCCCATTTACCAGACTTGGTGACAACTTAGATTTATAAGTCATATAAATGATTTGTCTAATTTTCTAATCTATTCTCTATACTCAAATAACATATATATATGAACCTGGGAGATGTGTCTAACGCATAACTTACCTTTAAATCTTAAAGGGACAGTCTACACCAGAATATTTATTGTTTTAAAATATAGATAATCCCTTTATTACCCATTCCCCAGTTTTGCATAACCAACACAGTTATAATTATATACTTTTTACCTCTGTGATTATCTTGTATCTAAGCCTCTGCAAACTGCCCCTTTATTTCAGTTCTTTTGACAGACTTGCAGTTTAGCCAATCAGTGCTAGCTCCCAGATAACTTCACGTGCATGAGAACAGTGTTATCTATATGAAAAACATGAACTAACACCCTCTAGTGGTGAAAAACTGTTAAAATGCATTCTAAAAAGAAAGAATATAGCATATGAACCTCCTAGGCTAAGCTTTCAACTAAGAATACCAAGAGAACAAAGCAAAATTGGTGATAAAAGTAAATTTGAATATATAACAGAATAACAACATTGTTTCTTTCATTTCAGACCTAGGAGAAAACAGTAAATTGTCCCAGAAATGATATATAAATTGTGTTTTTCACACACTAAAAATAACACTATCAAGAGATGTATTGAATGTGAAATGTGCTGTATTTGTATTAATATGGGATATTAATCAAATGCAACTTTAAAGGCATCTTCTAAAATATTATGAGAAATATCATATTTAGTCTTGAAATACTCAGGGTAAATAGTATGACATAATCCAATACACATGGAACATGTAGTTTGTTAATACTGGAAATTAAAGTATATTTTATAAACATTTTAAGGTGAGATATTTAAACTTTAGTAGTATTAATGATGAGACTGCATTTCTAGTTATCTGTTGCGCCCTAATGGACTAAAACTGGTATGATCCCAGTAAACCAAGAGATGTTCAGCTCCAAAGGGCCTATAAGACAAGCTTGAGTAAGTGCATATCCCATATTCACCAATGATTAGAATAAAAAGGGGTGGGGGTATCACGTGATATAACCACATGCAAGGGGATAGAAATGGTCATTGCCTGCTAAAATTTTGACTGATAACCTTGCTGCCTTTTTGGGACACAGTCACTATAAGCAAAATTGGGCTACCTTTCCTTATCCATATTGCAAAATACCTCTTAATTTATGAGGTGAACTGGACTTATCTGAAAAAGCTGAAACCCTCAATTTGGTGTAACTGATAACGTATAAAAGGTTGTTTCATACTTTTACATTTAAATCAAAGGTATTTTGTTGCTACAGTTAGATTGCAGCTGGTAATTTAAAGAGCACAATTGGTATTTTACATTTATATCCATAGTCCTGTGTAGTTTTAACTAGTTACATTAATGCTAAATAATTTACTTGATAGATAAAGGTCTTTTGTATTTCATATCTCTAAGTCAGGCTTATTATTGTAAGTAAACCTCTCTGGTGTTTATTAAGTTATTTGCAGCTATTGTGAGATATTTCATAAATTGGTTAGTGCAATTAAATCCCTGATAGTTATTAATTTAGCATTGTTAAAGGGACAGTCAACACAAAAGTAGTTTTAACATGTATTAATAAAGTTGCCCTAGATCGTTTTTTTTAAAATATATGCCAGTTTTTAAAAATAATCCGTTTTCAAGTTAAATCACTTACTTTTCCCCCTGCTGCCGTTTAAAATGTCTGTGTAGCTCCGCCCCTTTTTCATCATCCGTGACATCATGAAAATCCTGTGTTCACTCTAAGAGGCCTATTTAAGAAATGTCTTGCGGACCTCATCCGACAGTGCGGATCAGGTCTGCAAGACATCACTGAATGCGGAGAGCAATATGCTCTCCGCATTTAACATTGCACCAGCAGCTCACAAGAGCTGCTGGTGCAACGCTGTCCCCTGCAGACTCGCGGTCAATGGGCCGCCAGCAGGGGGTGTCAATCAACCCGATCGTACTCGATCGGGTTGAATTGTTGTGATTCCTGTCTGCCTGCTTTTGTTTCTGGCGAGTCTGAAGACTCGCCAGAAACACGGGCCGTCAAGCTCCTTTCGGAGCTTGATAGATAGGCCCCTAATTGTTCTAAGTTACTCGTAACCCATTTTTCGCTCATGCGCAATGCGCCTATTATACTCTGATCATTTTTTCACAATCTTAGACTAGTATGCAAGGCTCTGCAGTCCACTAGTATGTTCAAGTAAAAAGTTACCAAATTAGATTTTGTTACAGATCATGAAAACGAGGACAGTTTACATAGTGTTTGTTTATCAACTTCACCTTTGGGCTTACCAATACAACCACAGAGTCCTCAGTGGCTATATTCATCTACTATTAGTTTGCTCCAAAATTGCACTCTACACCTATTAAAGCACAGCATGCAGTGAACTATAGTTCCCGGTCATAAGGCTGGTGAAAAGCCTAAAACGTGAGGCCATAATGCAATGCAATTACACTACAGCACCTGCCAGGAGCCTGACCCTCAAGAATAAAGATGATGTCCAGCACAATAAAGGTGCAAAGCTGCAACATGGTCCTGCAACAAACCACAAATCCAAAATCCATAAAACGAAAGAAGCAGCAGCACCAGGCTTTTCACCAGCCCTATGACCGGGAACTATAGTTCACTGCATGCTGTGCTTTAATAGGTGGAGAGCGCAATTTTGGAGCAAACTAATAGTAGATAAATATAGCCACTGAGGACTCTGTGGTTGTATTGGTAAGCCCAAAGGTGAAGTTAATAAACAAACACTATGTAAACTGTCCTCGTTTTCATGATCTGTAACAAAATCTAATTTGATAACTTTTTACTTGAACATAATAGTGGACTGCAGAGGCTTGCATACTACTCTAAGATTGTGAAAAAGTGACCAGAGTACAATAGGCGCATTGCGCATGTGCGAAAAACGGGTTACGAGTAACTGAGAAAAATTAGAGTGAACACAGGATTTTCATGATGTCGCGGATGACGAATAAGGGGTGGAGCTACAGGGACATTTTAAATAGCAGCAGGGGGAAAAGCAAGTGATTTAACTTGAAAACGGATTATCTTTAAAAACTGGCATATATTTTAAAAAAACGATCTAGGGCAACTTTATTGATACATGTTAAAATTACTTTTGTGTTGACTGTCCCTTTAAGCTAATTGTCCATATTCTGATATTTGGAGTGAACTAAGCTGGATAATTATAGAAGTACAAAGAATGAACTATCCAAGAGGATGGTATGCAGTGAAAGACACCTTTATTAGTAGTAGGACGCAAACCTCATACAGAGACCAAACAGCACTAAAGACATCCTACGCGTTTCACACCGACAGGCACTTCATCAGGGATACGTAGCACCTCCCTTATCCCATCTTAAATAGCTAACATGTGTAATTAACCCCTTAATGGGCAAACAAGAGTGAAAACATCATCTTCTAGTAAAAAACAAAATTCACAAAATAGCTTGCAGATTAAATATTAAATTTAAACACAGAAAAAAAAAATCTGGAATTGTGAATAATAATATGAAAAAACATAAGAGTACTCATATAAACCACTCTTAATCAAAAAATATGTGTGAACAACATAAAAGATGAAATATTTGTATTTATTAAAGTAAGTGTACTTACTAAAATAGTGATAATGATTGGTTTATAGACTAAGAATATAACGGCTAGATTTAGAGTTCCCCCGCACCTTTTAAATAACGCTGGTATTGAGAGTTCTCTGAAGGGCTGCGTTATGCTCCAAAAAGGGAGCGTAGAGCATAATTTACCGCCACTTCAACGATTCCCCCATAGGAAACAATGGGGCAGTTTGAGCTGAAAAAAAACCTAACACCTGCAAAAAAGCAGCGTTCAGCTCCTAACGCAGCCCCATTGTTTCCTATGGGGAAACACTTCCTAAGTCTGCACCTAACACCCTAACATGTACCCCGAGTCTAATCACCCCTAACCTTACACTTATTAACCCCTAATCTGCCACCGCCGCAAACTACATTATACCTATGTACCACTAATCTGCTGCCCACAACATCGCCGACCCCTATATTATATTTATTATCCCCTAATCTGCCCCCCCCAACGTTGCCGCTACCTTACCTACACTTATTAACCCCTAATCTGCTGACCGGACCTCACTGCTACTATAATAAATGTATTAACCCCTAAAGCTAAGTCTAACCCTAACCCTAACACCCCCCTAAGTTAAATATAATTTAAATCTAACAAAATAAAATAAATCTTATTAAATAAATTAATCCTATTTAAAACTAAATACTTACCTGTAAAATAAACCCTAATATAGCTACAATATAACTAATAATTATATTGTAGCTATTTTAGGATTTATATTTATTTTACAGGCAACTTTGTATTTATTTTAACCAGGTACAATAGCTATTAAATAGTTAATAACTATTTAATAGCTACCTAGTTAACATAATTACAAAATTACCTGTAAAATAAATCCTAACCTCAGTTACAATTAAACCTAACACTACACTATCAATAAATAAATTAAATAAACTACCTACAATTATCTACAATTAAATCAACTAAACTAAATTACAAAAAAAAAACAAACACTAAATTACAAAAAACAAACAAACACTAAATTACAAAAAAAAAAAAAGATTACAAGAATTTTAAACTAATTACACCTACTCTAAGCCCCCTAAAAAAATAACAAAGCCCCCCAAAATAAAAAAATCGGAACAGCCAATAGAATGCGAGCTCAATCTGATTGGCTGATTGGATCAGCCAATCGGATTGAACTTGAATCTGATTGGCTGATTCAATCAGCCAATCAGATTTTTCCTACCTTAATTCCGATTGGCTGATAGAATCCTATCAACCAATCGGAATTCGAGGGACGCCATCTTGGATGACATCCCTTAAAGGAACCTTCATTCGTCGGGAGTCGCCGGAAGAAGAGGATGGATCCGCGTCGGCTGCTTCAAGATGCTCCCGCTCCGTGCCGGATGGATGAAGATAGAAGACGCCGCTTGGATGAAGATGTTTGCCGGTCCGGATGTCCTCTTCTTGCCGGATAGGATGAAGACATCGGACCCTCTTCTGGACCTCTTCTTGCTGGATAGCATGAAGACTTCGGACCCTCTTCTGGATGGATCGGTAATACCCGGCGTGGTGAAGACAAGGTAGGGAGATCTTCAGGGGCTTAGTGTTAGGTTTTTTTAAGGGAGGTTTGGGTTAGATTAGGGGTATGTGGGTGGTGGGTTGTAATGTTAGGGGGGTATTGTATGTTTTTTTAAATGCAAAAGAGCTGATTTCGTTGGGGCATGCCCCGCAAATGGCCCTTTTAAGGGCTGGTAAGGTAAAAGAGCTGTTAACTTTTTATTTTAGAATAGGGTAGGGCATTTTTTTATTTTGGGGGGCTTTGTTATTTTTTTAGGGGGCTTAGAGTAGGTGTAATTAGTTTAAAATTCTTGTAATCTTTTTTTATTTTTTGTAATTTAGTGTTTTTTTTTTTTGTAATTTAGTGTTTTTTTTGTAATTTAGTTTAGTTGATTTAATTGTAGATAATTGTATGTAGTTTATTTAATTTATTTATTGATAGTGTAGTGTTAGGTTTAAATGGTTAGGTTAGGTTAGGATTTATTTTACAAGTAATTTTGTAATTATTTTAACTAGGTAGCTATTAAATAGTTATTAACTATTTAATAGCTATTGTACCTGGTTAAAAAAAATACAAAGTTGCCCGTAAAATAAATATAAATCCTAAAATAGCTACAATATAATTATTAGTAATATTGTAGCTATATTAGGGTTTATTTTACAGGTAAGTATTTAGTTTTAAATAGGATTAATTTATTTAATAAGATTTATTTTATTTAGTTAGATTTAAATTATATTTAACTTAGGGGGGTGTTAGGTTTAGGGTTAGACTTAGGTTTAGGGGTTAATACATTTATTATAGTAGCGGCGAGGTCCGGTCGGCAGATTAGGGGTTAATAAGTGTAGTTAAGGTAGCGGCGATGTTGGGGGCAGATTAGGGGTTAATAAATATTATGTAGGTGTCGGCGATGTTGTGGGCAGCAGATTAGGGGTACATAGGGATAATGTAGGTTGCGGCGGTGTGCGGTCGGCAGATTAGGGGTTAATTTTTTTTTATTAGAGTGGTGGCGATGTGGGGGGACCTCGGTTTAGGGGTGCATAGGTAGTTTATGGGTGTTAGTGTACTTTAGAGCACAGTAGTTAAGAGCTTTATGAACCGGCGTTAGCCCATATAGCTCTTAACTCCTGACTTTTTTCTGCGGCTGGAGTCTTGTCTTTAGAGTTCTAATGCTCACTTCAGCCAAGACTCTAAATACCAGCGTTAGAAAGATCCCATTGAAAAGATAGGACACGCAATTGACGTAAGGGGATCTGCGGTATGGAAAAGTCGCGGCTGGAAAGTGAGCGTTAGACCCTTTCCTGACTCTAAATACCAGCGGGCGGTAAAAACCAGCGTTAGGACCCCCTAACGCTGGTTTGGACGGCTAACGCAGAACTCTAAATCTAGGCGTAAGTAAATATACCTTAATGTGAAAAAAGTATGTTAAACATATATATGTGTAGTTAAATATTACATCCAACCCAACAATATTGATAAAATTATACCAAAAAAATATATATATAGCCACAGTATCTAGGAGTTTCAGAGTTATACGTATAAAATATCCGTACAAATATGTAACAAAACTGCTATTCCTGAAAGATGCCAAAGAATATTTTCCCCATTTTAAAAAAAACAAAACAAATAATGAATACATTTCAGCTCTATGTGTGTAGTAAGAGAAAAAGGAAAGAGATAAGGGAGCAGAAAAAAGAAAACATTTAACACTAAGAAATGGGAAATGAAGGATAATTAAAAAGAAACAGAGAGTGGAGAAATAAAGCTAGAGGGAACGTGTTTATATTTATATACCGGTATAAGCCTTGAGGTCCCAGATTTCATTAATACCATGTGGGGTACCTGATTGTAATATAAATATCCAGTATGCTTCTTTTCTATTTAGTTTGGAAAGTCTGTCTCCGCCTTTTATATTATTAGTGGGTACCCAATCAATTGCCTGGAAATGGAAGGCATTGTTTAAAGCAAAATCCCCATGCAGTTTGAAATGTTTAGCAACAGGGGTTTTAGGTATATCAGCTTTAATAGAGCTGTGTTCCCTAATGCGGTCTTTCAGAAGACGGGTCGTGCGACCAGTATACTGTATTTTACAGATGTTACACGTCAGAAGATACACCACATATCTAGAGTTACAAGTAAGATGACCAAGTATTTTATATTTTGATTAGTTACACTAGAAGTAAATTCGTCCACCTTTGCTACATAATTGCAGCTCATACAAGGGGAAGTACCACATTTAAAAAAACCTTTTTTGGGGTGCAGCCAACTTTTAGTAGGGTTTTTACTAGAAAAATCTCGTCTAAGAATTTCCTCAATTGTTTTTTCTTTTTTGATACACAGTGTATTCCTTCTTTAGTTACACTTTCCCCTATAATGGGATCATTTTCCAGAATGGGAATGGCTCTACGTATGATGTTACAAATGTCGTTGTACTGCTTACTGAATGTAGTTATAAATCTGAAGGAAGTGTCCTTTTTATTAACTCAAGAAATTTTTTTGTCTTTTAACAATTCAGATCTATTCATAATTTCAACTTGTTGTTTAATAGACTTCAAAGTACCCATATCATATCCTCTCTGGTTAAGTCTGACTGTTAGCTCATCTGCTTGTTTATTGAAACTAGTAATCTCAGAGCAATTACGTCTTAGACGAATAAACTGACCTTTCCGTATGGCCTTTTTTAAGTGATTAGGGTGATGCGAATTTGCCCTTAAAATGGTGTTTCCAGCAATGGGTTTTCTATATGTTTCAGTTCTTAGACATTTATTGTCAGTATCTAAGCTGACCAATAGATCTAGGAAAGTAATAAACTTATCAGAAAAATTAAATTTAAATGTAAGATTAAGTTCATTATCATTAAGATAGTTAACAAAATCCACTTAACCAGACTTAACCAGAGAGGATATGATATGGGTACTTTGAAGTCTATTAAACAACAAGTTAAAATTATGAATAGATCTGAATTGTTAAAAGACAAAAAAATGTCTAGAGTTAATAAAAAGAACACTTCCTTCAGATTTATAACTACATTCAGTAAGCAGTACAATGACATTTGTAACATCATACGTAGAGCCATTCCCATTCTGGAAAATGATCCCATTATAGGGGAAAGTGTAACTAAAGAAGGAATACACTATGTATCAAAAAAAAGCAAAAACAATTGAGGAAATTCTTAGACAAGATTTTTCTAGTAAAAACCCTACTAAAAGTTGGCTGCACCCCAAAAAAAGGTTTTTTTAAATGTGGTACTTCCCCTTGTATGAGCTGCAGTTATGTAGCAAAGGGGGACAAATTTACTTTTAGTGTAACTAATCAAAATATAAAATACTTGGTCATCTTACTTGTAACTCTAGATATGTGGTGTATCTTCTGACATATAACATCTGTAACATACAGTATACTGGTCGCACAACCCGTCTTCTGAAAGACCGCATTAGGGAACACAGCTCTATTAAAGCTGATATACCTAAACCCCCTGTTGCTAAACATTTCAAACTGCATGGGGATTTTGCTTTAAACAATGCCTTCCATTTCCAGGCAATTGATTGGGTACCCACTAATAATATAAAAGGCGGAGACAGACTTTCCAAACTAAATAGAAAAGAAGCATACTGGATATTTATATTACAATCAGGTACCCCACATGGTATTAATGAAATCTGGGACCTCAAGGCTTATACCGGTATATAAATATAAAGACGTTCCCTCTAGCTTTATTTCTCCACTCTCTGTTTCTTTTTAATTATCCTTTTCCCATTTCTTAGTGTTAAATGTTTTCTTTTTTCTGCTCCCTTATCTCTTTCCTTTTTCTCTTACTACACACATAGAGCTGAAATTTATTCATTATTTGTTTTGTTTTTTTTAAAATGGGGAAAATATTCTTTGGCATCTTTCAGGAATAGCACTTTTGTTACATATATGTACGGACATTTTATACGTATAACTCCGCAACTCCTAGATACTGTGGCTATATATAAATATTTTTCTTTGGTATAATTGTATCAATATTGTTGGGTTAGATGTAATATTTACCTACACATATATATGTTTAAGATACTTTTTTCACATTAAGGTATATTTACTTATTTTCTTAGTCTATAAACCAATCATTATCACTATTTTAGTAAGTACACTTACTTTAATAAATACAAATATTTCATCTTTTATGTTGTTCACACATATTTTTTGATTAAGAGTGGTTTATATGAGTACTCTTATGCTTTTTCATATTATTATTCACCATTCCAGATTTTTTCTGTGTTTAAATTTAATATTTAATCTGCAAACAATTTTGTGAATTTTGTTTTTTACTAGAAGATGATGTTTTCACTCTTGTTTGCCCATTAAGGGGTTAATTACACATGTTAGCTATTTAAGGTGGGATAAGGGAGGTGCTACGTATCCCTGACGAAGTGCCTGTCGCAATGAAACACATAGGATGTCTTTAGTGCTGTTTGGTCTCTGTATGAGGTTTGTGTCCTACTACTAATAAAGGTGTCTTTCACTGCATACCATCCTCTTGGATCGTTCATTCTTTGTACTTCATATGCATTCGTTTGAGGAGTCTGGGGCGCTCCTTGTGTGTTACGATCCAGCAAAGTTGCCTATAGGCTCTTTGAGTCGAGCCTCCTGCAAGGAGTTACTTCACTCTCTACAATCAACTCACCTGTGTCTACCGAGTGAAGCGATTTACTTGGCCTGTACAGCCTTTGGCGTCCTCCGCACACATCCAGTGGAACTCGGACACAGTCTATTAGTCCTTTACCTAGGAGCATCGGCATCAAGGATACGACTACATTGAGCTAAACAAGGTACTGTTTTGTACTATATCAGTGACTGTGTGTCCGAATATACTGATTATTGGTATACGCATTATTTTGGGACATTACTTTGAACACTGCTTGTCTAGCTTTTTGGTTGGTTTCTTCGCTGACACAGCTATCCCGGATAAGGGGTTGACAAGTTTACTAGCTTACAACAGTAATAACTTATCCCTGGGACGTTAAGTTTATTTGTTCACCTTGTGTGACAGTGGAAACAGTTCTTTTTGTATGCATCTTGGATAATTATAGACTGTGCTGGAATTCTCATGTGTAGTATTTATTTTAAGTAAGGTTCATTTTAGAGATATATTTTATGATCTGTGGTATAGAATATTATAACGGAATAAACGTGCATAATTGATTCATAAGCTAGTCTCTACTTAATATATTTCAATGTGTTCATAAATTTAACTAATCTCAAGAATTTAGGAATAAATATTAATTTCAATAGTTTTGTATATACATTTTAATTGGAGGTTATTTTAAAGAATAATAATAAATAAATTATATTTATAACATTGGTATATACTGACAAACCTATAGTAAGGGTCACAGGCATTTATTGAAGGAGAGTGGCAAAGTTTATGCACAAAGCAGTTTTAAGAATCGATTCTGATATATCCACCTACATTGCAACTTTCTTTTTGGCAGAACTAAGTAAGTGAAACTATGCTAGCAAAGAAAATACTTGTAGGTGTAACTTAGAACTAGTAAGGTAATCTCATTATTTGTATTTTCTTTTAAAGCTTCACTTATGTGATTTATTGACATAAGTACATTATGCTTATAAGGAGTTTGCATGTTTTACCTATCTATCTATGTAAGAAAATTAAAACCTAAAGTGGATATATATATATTATAAAAGAGGGAATTATTTAAACAAATGTTAGCACTTCCCTTCAGGTGTTCGCTGCCTGCCCCAGCTCTCCCCAGCCGTATATATTGGATACGTATGTAGCAGACTTTGGCGGCCCTATACCACTTTAAGAGACTTGAAGCTGTCCACGTCCTTTGCAGATACGATTCTCCAAACTTTGATCACCTCAAAAACAGAAGCTCGCAATGGTGCAGCACTTCCCAAACAACTTGGTGGCGCAAATTCAGAGCATGCTCACAAGATAGAAGTGATAAATCAGCCGTGTTCATACTGCTTTTATTGTGCTCTTTAAAAAGGCTATTGTAATAGCCGAAACGCATTGAGCTTGTTTTAATAAAATCCCTGAAGCGGCATCTGATGATTCTAAATAAAGGCTAATATTTCACCTCTATCTTGTGTGTATGCTCTGATTTTGCGCCACCAAGTTGTTTCTGAAGTGTTGCACCATTGTGAGCTTTTGTTTTTGAGGTGAAAAAAGTTTGGAGAAGCGTATCTGCAGAGGACGTGGACAGCTTCAAGTCCCTTAAAGTGGTACAGCGCAGCCAAAGTCTGCTACATACATATTGGATATATACAGTATATATACACATATTATATATATATATATATATATATATATATATATATACAGAGAGAAGTGCACTCACAGGAACGAACAACTGGCTCAATACAATTGTTAGCCTGTTCTATGGCGATTTACCACCTGGGTGCAGCTTTTTAGCCCAGTAATGCTTTTCACAGAGAAGAACTTTCCTGTAGTATATCAGTCTGATCCCGCCTATTACGGTCAGTCCAGCACCGAAATACCAGGCAATTCCTCTCTGAACAAGGAAAACAGCAACCCCAGACGTCGTTCCTGTGAGTGCATTTCTCTCTGTGTGTATATATATATATATATATATATATATATATATATATATATATATGCACACACACCTTAAAGGGACAGTCTAGGCCAAAATAAACTTTCATGATTCAGATAGAGCAAGTAATTGTAAACAATTTTCCAATTTACTTTTAGCACCAATTTTGCTTTGTTCTCTTGGTATTCTTAGTTGAAAGCTTAACCTAGGAGGTCCATATGCTAATTTCTTAGACCTTGAAGGCCACCTCTTTTCAGAATGCATTTTAACAGTTTTTCACCACTAGAGGGTGTTAGTTCACGTATTTCATATAGATAACACTGTGCTCGTGCACGTGAAGTTATCTGGGAGCAGGCACTGATTGGCTAGACTGCAAGTCTGTCAAAAGAACTGAAATAAAGGGGCAGTTTGCAGAGGCTTAGATACAAGATAATCACAGAGGTTTAAAGTATATAAATATAACTGTGTTGGTTATGCAAAACGGGGGAATGGGTAATAAAGGGATAATCTATCTTTTAAAACAATAAAAATTCTGGTGTAGACTGTCCCTTTAAAAGAGACATTGAAGTGATTTATTTTTGTTGTATAGTTTGTTGCATCTGAAGCATGGCAATTTAATATGTATTGCATTTTTTGTTTTTGTTATTTATTTGATTTATTTAAATAGATGTTCCTGTATTGAACAATAGACTATTTTTGTTCTTATGCTTGTGGGATGTGTCACTGTATACAAATAGAGCTATGGCAGTCTTCCCTTTCATCCAGTGAGCTTCTATCCAAAGAACCAGCTGCACACAGACATGCACTTCCTGCCAATTTCCAAATGACAATAAAAAGCTTTAGATTAAAGGCATATGCAACCCAAAAAAAATCTTGATATTCAGACAGAGCAATACAATTTACAAAAGTTGACAATTTACTGTTTTCAAATTTGCTTCATTCCCATGGTATTCTTTGTTGAAGTACTACATGGCAGGAAATAGCGCTGGCATCTAGTCCTCTAAAAAATGGATAATATTCTTGCAAAACTGCTGCAATATAGTGCTCCAAACACGTGGACACTCCTTAGCTTATGTCCCTGCTTTTCAACAAAAGATACCAAGAGAATGAAGAAATTGTGAAAAACTGCATGCTCTATCTGAATCATGATAGAAAAACTTTGAGTTACATGTTCCTTTAAAGTGAATGTCAATTTTGATGCTAAAGTGCCCGTTTTTTAAAAATTCGATTAAAAACAGGGCCACTTTAATTCATAAAAATTTACTTTTCACTCCTTTTGAGAAAATAAACTTACCTGTTAATCTTCACAGCAGCTTCAACTTCCTCCGGTCGTTGCAAGCCATTTCTGACATCAGAAATGATGGATAGGTCATCCTCCAACCATGGCTTCCCCCCCGGGGGAATCAGTGTCTGATTCAACGCTGTGATTGGAGGAAGCCGGATTCCTCATTTTAGACCCAGGAAGAGGCTTTGCGACGGGCGGAGGAAGCTGGAGCTGCTGTGAAAATTAAAAGGTACGTCTTTTTTCTCAACAGGAGTGAAATGAAAATTTTGATGAATTAAAGCGCCCCTGTTTTTAATCGAATTTTTAAAAACCGGGCACTTTAGCATCAAAATTGACATTCACTTTAACTTCTTTTTTCCGTGCAAATTTTAACAAGTTAAATAATGCTCATTCCTATACATGATACATAATTGTTGAGTTCAATGTATCCTTAAGAATTCACAAGCATAAACAAAGATTAAACCATACATTGAGGTTTTTTTTTTTTTTTTTACCAGTTCTGAGGTCATTGAAATTTGATATAAAAATCAGATTTCTTGGCATTTAGCAGCTTATTGGAAGTAGTGATGCATACATGAAAACTATTTAAATCTGTAAATCTTTCCTTGTGCATTAGTGTCTCACTGGAGGCTGTTTTTCTAAGATCAACAGTTCCTGCTAATTTAGAGCACAAGAAAATACTTGTATGGGAAATCCAATTATCTGTGTTAAGAGCATACATAATTTGTATGACATTTTGTATTTCCCTTTTATGCACTTTTTTCCCTTCAGTTTCCTTCTAGTGACCACAATTAAATGAGAATAAAATGCTGTGTTTACTAAATCGGTCTCAGGAGGATTCCTCTTTCTAACTATTTTATTTTATTGAAGACTTGCTCACTCTGAATAAAATGTTGCTCTATGTTCTAGCAAATAATGCACCTGCAAATAAATAGATAGGGAGCTACTCTTTACTGGTGATGCATTATTTTACATTATTTATACATTACAAAGTCTCTTATAGAGATAATAATAATAATAATAATAATCATAATCTTTAAAAAATAATCTTTCATACTGTCTCTTGAAATTCTCAGCTTTCTTGTGATTTTGTGTACTTCTCTGTGGCCTATATCTGATACATTTTTACTTTTCCATACTAGACAGAACAGTAAGGGATACATTACACATTTTTTATGCATCAGTATATAAGTCGACCATACACCAACAGTATTGCAATATACATTATGTGTTTTCTGCAAAATACTTCCTTCCAGAGAGGCTAGAGCAGTGATAGTTAAAGGGACACTTTTCTTTCGTGATTCCGATAGAGCATAACATTTTAAGCAACTTTCTAATTTACTCCTGTTATCAATTTTTCTTCATTATATTGCTATCTTTATTTGAAAAATAATGCATCTAAGCTTTTTTTTGGTTCAGAACTATGGACAGCGATTTTTTATTGAATTTATCCACCAATCAGCAAGAACAACCTAGGTTGTTCACCAAAAATGGGTCGGCATCTAAACTTACATTCTTGCATTTCAAATAAAGATACCAAGAGAATGACTAAAATTTGATAATAGGAGTAAATTAGAAAGGTGCTTAAAATTTCATGCTCTATCTTAATCATGAAAGAACATTTTTTGGGTTCAGTGTCCCTTTAACCTTGGCACCCTAGATGTTTCGGAACTACATTTCCCATGATGCTTAAGTAGACTGCTGAGTGCCTAAGCATGATGGAAAATGTAGTTCCAAAATATCTGCAGTGCCAATGTTAGCCTTCACTGGGCTAAAGCATAAATTGCAACTTGCAACTTTTTCTCATGTGCCACCACTTACTCCTCACAGTCTCCCCAGTCTTGTATTCTCTTAAGGTGGCTTATCAATACTGCTGCTCGTAACAATCAAAATCATTGTGTGCAACAATAGTCAATATATTAAAGGGACATGATTCAGATACCATATACAATTTTAAATAACCTTCTAATTTGCTTCTATTATCAATATTGATTCATTTTCTTGGTATCCTTTATTAAAAGAGCACCAATGCACTTCTGGGAGCTAGCTAAACACATTAGGTGAGCCAATGAGAAAAGGCAGATATCTGCTGCCAGCAATATAGCTCCCAACTTCTGAGCCTACCTAGGTATCCTTTTTTAACAAAGGATACCAAGAGAACAAAGAAACGTTTATTTAAAATGGATGTTCTATCTGAATCATGAAATAAATTTAGTGAATATAATTGAAGACATCAATAATGTTTACTTGCACAGTAATTTAGATGTAGTAGGCTGTATTTCAGCACTAACAGACAAGAATATATATAATTTACATGTGTGTGTGTATATATATATATATATATATATATATATATATATATATATACTGTATATAAAAATAAAATAGAAAAGGTTAACCATTTCTGCAACTGTCACCAGTTTGTGAAGTAGAGGATTAACTAATTCATTCAACTTTAATAAGATTGTCACAGCCAAGCCACTACCTGCTAATTTGTGATTTAATACGGTGGGTGCAAGGATTAACAAAATACTCTATTGTCTGTACTAAACCTAGAAAAATACACAAAACTCTTTTTTTTTTTTTTAAATATCTTTATTTTTGTGTGCCACATATAGGAGAATGATACATCACATATTCAGTAAACAATGGACATTACAGAGTTTCAAAAAAGGGTGAGAATCGAGAACATAAAGTGGTCTAGCCTTTACTATCACTTATCAAAAGTCCAGAGATTGTCCATGAGAAATATACCCCCACTGAAGAGTATTGACTGGACCTGTGAAACTTGAATCAATCCCCCCATAAGGCACTTTTTAACAAACATATAGTACAATACAATTAATACAATACAATACAATTCTTGTAACTTAGCCAACTTACCCCAGTTTGGATGCTCCACCTCTACTCCCTACATTCATAGCCTCCTTTTTAGTCCCATTTCCACTCTCCTCTGAGATTTGCCTCTAATATATAATCTGTGTTCTTGAACGGTGCTAAAACCATTTTACACAGTGGGATTGGGAGTGTGTGAAGGAAGGGTTCCCATTTTGTGATAAATGACTTCACTCTCTTTACGATATCACCCAGCCCATCTGCCTGTTCAATAAACATTTGATTTAACATTGTCTGCTTCAATTGTGACACAGTAGGTGGGTCATGTTTCAACCAGTTTTGGAATATCAGGCGCCTTGCTACCAACACTATATTGGACATGATTAATCTGGAAGTTCTCGGTATATCCCCAAGATCTAGTAGTATGATGTTTCTAAATGTAAGTTCCCTAGTATGTAGGCTCATGCACCTATTTGCCCAGTAAGTTGTCATTTTCCAAAATTTAACTAGCTTGGGGCAGTTCCATGTCATATGTTTGATGTCTGCCTCTTCTTTCCCGCACTTTGGGCATTTATTGTCCCTGTTTGTTTTCCATTTCTGGTATTTCTTGGGCGTTATGTAACTATCATGTAAGAGTTTAAAGTGTGACTCCCTCACTTCCGACGAAAGAGTGGCTCGCTTGACTCTAAGTATGCTCTCTTCTATCTCCCTGTCGGAAACTTCCTCATCCAGCAAGGATCTCCAGATCTCAGCTATTCTATTCAAGCATGATGTGCTTGTTGCTTTGTTCAAGGTTCGGTAGAGTGGGGATATGGATGTGTTGCCCTGTTCTGCTAGTTGTATAATGTGCACAATCTGCGACTGATCTGTTCCCTTGTTCTCCCTACGCAGTGCTATGTGGTAGTGCCTGGCCTGCAGATAAGCATAGTGGTGTGTTCTTGGAAGCCCGAATAGCTGCCTCAGTTCCTCAAATGATTGCATGTGTTCCCCCCCTATCTGTAGGGTCTGGCCCACCGTGCGTAGTCCAAGCCTTCTCCAGTGGCTGAAGGCTTCTGATGTTAGACCCGCCGGGAATTCGGGGCCCCCCCCCCATGGTAAGTAAGATATTACTCTATTTTCCCCCCCCCCAGGTGTTTGCAGGTCAGTCTCCAGGCTCTCGCTGGGTGGTTCAGTAAGTCAATGTCCATCAGGTATTTAGTCGCTTGCGAGTGTGTCATATGTGGTATCATTTCTAATGTCCAAGGTTTTATCAGTGTGTTTTCTAGTTTAATGTTTGTGAATGTACCTTGCCCTGTCATCCAATCTATGACAAATTTGCACTGGGCCGCCCAATTGTAAAATTCAAAATTGGGCAGCGCCAGTCCCCCCATTTCGCGTGTTGCTGTGAGTTTCGAGTAGCTGACCCTATGCTTTTTATTGTTCCAGACAAACTGAAGGACCGTCTGAGTCACTTCTCGTAAATCTGTCTTTTTGAGCAGAAAGGGTAAAGTCTGAAAGAAATAAAGTAACTTTGGAAAGTAGACCATTTTTATGAGGCCCACTCTGCCCGAGGTAGACAAGGGGAGCGGAGACCATGTTTTAAGCAGATTTTTCAACTGTCCTAGTAAGGGGCCGTAATTTATTGAATACCATTTTCGTGGGTCTGTATTCACAAAACTCTTTTTTAACGTCACTTACACTAAAGTATATCTGCTGCCACCTCTGAGGATTATTATTATATGGGTAATCAAATGTACAAGTTTGTGACTGGTTACCAGTGGTCCTTTAGTTCAGGGGATAGAGAAACCAGAAAAAAAAAACTAAATAACAAAAATAAACCAATCTTGTTAAAAGTAAGAAAAATGATTAGAAACTCTACTAGTGTGTGTGACTTCCAGATGCTGTGTAGTTGTACCGTCCCTAAACCTTCCAGAGCAAATGTCCAGCTTAATTCTGGGGCGCGATCCGATATACGACGTAGTTTTCGGAGCAAGCGCGGGAACCCGTGCCGCCCATAATTTCACCTCGCATATCGGGGTATTACATATACTGCACCGTTAGATGCTAAACTGGCGTAAGTAGGACAAACTAGCGATCTTCTGAAAAGTGCGCAAATACACATTTTAGTTGTAGCAAGTAACTTACGCCTGTATTTTGTCCACGTAAAGTCTCAATAAAGAGTAGTTTTATGCAAATTAGGTTAACACCCCTAAAAATCAACCGCGACTCCATCTAAAAATGCGCCACGTAATTACGCTATTCAAAAGTCATATATAAACCCATGCGCAGCCGCCATTTTCTTCACTGTGTTTGGATGATTCGTTGAGCAACAGCACACTACAGTGGAGTGGAGGATTAGTCAGAGTAGAGAGAGAGGCGCAAACAGTGGAGTTAGTTAGGTCGCATTGTTGTTTGATTAAGCTTGTACACTTACACATATTTTTACATATTGCACACATTTTGCATACATACATATACAAATACACCACACTTTTTTTTCAAACACCTCACACATTTTATTTCAATTTTACAGTGTGATAGGCTGAGTGTTTGGTTGTGATTGTGTGTGATTGAACTGGGAATGAGTGTGTGTGAGTGTGTGTAGTGTAAGGATGGGAGGGAGAGGTAGGGCGGAGGGGAGAGGAGTGGCAGGGAGAGGAGTATTGTAGAGGACAGGAGGAGCAGTGGGGTCCCCGTCAGGGAGTAAGTGGAGTGGGGAGAGGGAGAGCTAGAAGGAATGATGGGAGGGGAGATGCCCGAGAGCCCCAGAGACCAGGCACATCTAGAAGAGGGACAGAGGGTGCACAGGTCAACAGAAGGGGGGAGGAGGGAGAGGATAAGGAGGAACCCACACCAGGGACATCACAGGGAGCAAGCCAGGTGTCCACAGAGGATGAGAGGATAAGATGTCCAAACTTCTCATTCGATGAGAATGTTGCCCTAGTCCAGGCCATCATGGACAATCACAGTGCCCTCTTTGGCCAGGAGAAGGGCAAAGGCGTTGCCAAAAGGCGTAAAACAGCATAGTTGGCGGTAGAGGATGCCATCAACAGTGTGGCCCCCCAGAGGAGGACTGTTGATGGCCTTAAAAAGCGGTGGAATGACTGCAAGAGGTGGGTGAAAGAAAAGATGGGGCAGGAAGCCATGCGCCAGAGGAGAACAGGCGGTGGTCCACCCCTGGACATAGAATACAACACCTGGCAGGAGATGATACGCAGGTCCCTGAGTATCACAGCAGTCCGTGGACTTCCAGGGGCTCGTGACTCAGGGGCTGCAACCACAGCACATCATGCTGGTGAGTAACATCCCACACACCAGTATTATATGTATTTGAGATATAACATCCTTTAATGTCACACATTCATGTGTACACAAAGAGGAGCATGGTATTTGGCCTACTAACAAAAACATCTACAATTATATTTGACATTAATGCTACTTAACACAATGCAATTCATGATATGAGGTGAAATGGCCCTCAATATTATCCTGTTTATGACATATTCTTGTACTATAACAATAGTTGTTTATGAAGGGTACATATAGAATTACTCACTTCTAAGATGTAAATCAATGTATCTCACATCCAATATAAATTGACACATTGGTATATATAGTAGTGATGTTACTGATAGGGTGGGCATTATCAGGTGCTTTAAGTCTGCAGGTGAGAGGTTGTGGTGTCTGTGATTGGATTGACACAATTGCAAAGAGGCAGCCTTCAAGAAGGTCTTAGAAATTATCATATGAGCCATCCTAGGTTTTGCTTTCAACTAAGAATACCAAGAGAACAAAGCAAATGTTATAATTAAATCTGAAAGTAGTTTGAAATAACATGCCCTATTTAAAAGAAGAAGGTTTTCTTTGGACTTGACTGTCCCTTTATATATTTTGGCATCAGTGCCAAGCTGTGTTAGCATTAGTCAGTGCAAGGGTTGCTGCGCCTGCAATTTGTGGAGAGATGAGAATGGAGTAGATTTTCTGAATTCAGCGCGCGTAAGTCCTTACGCTGTATATTGGATACCAAATTGAGCGTCTTTTCTATGTCAGTCTATGGGTAAAAAAAATACGGGCGAAGGCTGAAATATACGTGCGTAACTTGTATGCTACGCCGTATATGTAATACCAAAATCGCGTAAAATCTGGCGTTGCCGGCTTTTGCGGGTGACGCCGCATATCGGATGGGGCCCATGCTGTTTTGGATTGTTGGACTGAAAGTAAATTGGTCTAAGGCAACATGACAGAGCATATGAGGATGTCAGCATGTGATACATGCAAAAATGTCTATACTTTCTTGCTATTTTTTATATTCTGCTCTATAATTTTTTGAACATTTTAATTCCCCTTTCAATTTCTGTTGGTTCAGGGAGACTCAGTTTACACCATTTAATAATTTCATGGACTTTTTTTATATCAATTTGGGCAACAGAGTAGAAACATGAAAATGACAAATGTAATTAACAATTATGTATAGATTTAATTACATACAGTATTATACCAATTTGTTTACTATATCATTATAAAATATTAAAATATGTGATATCTAATGTAGGGGTGGAAATACGTTTTAGAAAATAAAATGACATACTATATAACTTAAATCCAAAAATACAGCTGACTAAAGAAAAAGTTCTACCTTACATAATGACCAGTTGAATCATAGAAAAGCATACCAGTGTTAATGGTAGAAGTATACTAATTGCGTTCTAGGCCAGTGCTTTTCAACTACAGTTCTCATTGGCCAGATTTTCATGCTATCTGAACTGCAGCACAGATGAAATAATCAGTTGACCATTGAGAGCAGGTTAGTAGCCATGGTTACTGCTCAGCTGATTACACCCTGTTCCAAATTATTATGCCAAAGATATCTTTCTCATTTATCTAAATATTTGATGTAAACAACAGTCAGCATCATTCTCATGTTATCAACTCAAATTTTATTGAACAAACCTCCTAATGATAACAGTATTTTTTTTCAAAATAAAAAACTTACAATGCACTGTTCCAAATTATTACGCACAGTAAGTTTCAAAACACTTTATAGGTTGTAAAGAACTGATAATTGTTATTTGTTGTGTTTGCAGCATATTTACTGAAATCAAAAGCTATTTCAATCAAACTTTGAACAACATTTTAACTTTTTAAACATTTTAACAGGTCACGTTACATTTTAACATAGGACCCCTTATTTGATAGCAGATTCACAAGTCTTGCATCCATTAAACTTGTGAGTTTTTGGATAGTTTCTGCTTGAATTTGTTTGCAAGATGTCAGAATAGCCTCCCAGAGCTGCTTTTTTGATGTAAACTGCCTCCCACCCTCATAGATCTTTTGCTTGAGGATGCTCCAAAGGTTCTCAATAGGATTGAGGTCAGGGGAGGATGGAGGCCACACCATGACTTTCTCTCCTTTTATCCCCATAGCAGCCATTGATGCAGAGGTATTCTTTGCAGCATGAGATCGTGCAATGTCATGCATGAAGATGATTTTATTATGGAAAGCATAGTTCTTCCTTCTGTACCAGGGAAGGAAGTGGTCAGTCAGGAACTCCACATACTTTGCAGAGGTCATCTTTACACCTTCGGGGACCCTAAAGGGGCCGACCAGCTCTCTTCCCATGATTCTGGCCCAAAACATTACTCCACCACCGCCTTGTGATGTCGCAGCCTTGTTGGAACAGGGTGGCCGTCCACCAACCATCCACTACTCCATCCATCTGGACCATCCAGTGTTGCATGGCACTCATCAGTGAACAGGACTGTTTGAAAATTAGTCTCCATGTATGTTTCTGCCTAATGCAGCCATTTCTGCTTGTGAGCATTGGTTAGTGGTGGCTGAATGGAAGGTTTATGCACAATTGCAAGACTCTGGAGGACTCTACACCTTGATGTCTGTGGGACTCCAGAGGCACCAGCAGCTTTAAATATCTGTTTGCTGCTATGTAATGGTGTTTTAGCAGCTGCTCTCTTGATACGATGCATGGATCTAGCAGAAATCTTCCTCAATGTGCCTTTATCTGCACGAAACCGTCTGTGTGCTGAATCAGCCACAAATCTCTTAATAGTGCGATGATCACGCTTAAGTTTTCATGAAATATCTAATGTTTTCATACCTCGTCCAAGGCATTAACCTATTTCACTCTTTTCGGCAGCAGAGAGATCCTTTTTCTTCCCCATATTGCTTGAAAATGGTGCTCTGCTTAATAATGTGGAACACCCTCCTTTAGTAGTTTTTCCTTTAATTGGGCTCACCTGGCAATCTAATTATCACAGGTGTCCGAGATTGTTTTCAGTGATCAAAAGAGCCCTGAGACACAATGCCACCCATGAGTTAAACTGAAAAAACTAAATATTTTATCTTTGTGACACTGAAATAGAATTTGCATAATAATTTGGAACAGGGTGTATTTCACCTGTGCTCTAGTTCAGATATCATACATTCCTGACCCTATGTGTACCCTGAGGACTGGAGTCGAAAAAAAATGTTCTAAGCACATGCTAATCATTTGTTGTTAGCTATTACTGTAAACCCATACTCATATATTTAACCCCTTAACGATCAAGGATGTGCCAGGAACGTCCTACAAAAAAACACCCTTAACGACCAAGGACGTTCCTGGCACATCCTCTGGGGTTTGAAGCACTGGATGCGATCCTGATTGCTTCCAGGGTATTGCAGTGATGCCTCGATATTCAGGCATCTCTGCAATACCCTTTTTACCCCACCGATGCAGAGAGAGCCACTCTGTGGCCCTCTCTGCATCAGTCATCGATGGCCGCAATCGTTGGTGGGTGGGAGGCGGGTGGGAGGCCATCGATGCATGGCTGATGAAAGAGGGGGGCAGGATCGTGGGTGGGGTAGCCAGGGGCACGCAAGGACGCGCATGCGTGCATGGGGGGCGCGGGACGGGCGCATGCACGGGATTGGAGCAGGTGGGAACCGCTACATTACAGAATTTTTTTTTGAGAAAAGTGGGAGAGAGGGGGGAGGGAGGTTTTATAAAATGAATCTAAGGGATCTAGGAGGGGGTGGGGGGTTATTTACAGAAATAAAATAATAATATTTTTTTTTGTAAACTGGGTTCTGGCAGACAGCTGCCAGTAGCCAAGATGGCGGACAATAAGGTAGAGGGGAAGGGTTAGAGAGCTGTTTGGGGGGGATTAGGGAGGTTTGGGGCTAAGGGGGATTCTACACATCAGCATATGTAAATATGCTAAAAAACATGAACACAATTAAAAAGATACCTTTTATTTTAGTACTGGCAGACTTTCTGCCAGTACTTAAGATGGCAGGGACAATTGTGGGGTGGGGGAGGGAAGAGAGATGTTTAGGAGGGATCAGGGGGTGTTATGTGTCAGGTGGGAGGCTGATCTCTACACTAAAGTTAAAATTAACCCTGCAAGCTCCCTACAAGCTACCAAATTAACCCCTTCACTGCTGGCGTTACCAAAAAGCAACGCCAAAGCCATATATGTCTGTTATTTTTTAACAAAGGGGATCCCAGAGAATCATTTACAATCATTTGTGCCATAATTGCACAAGCTGTTTGTAAATAATTTCAGTGAGAAACCTAAAATTGTGAAAAGTTTAAAGTTTTTTTAATTTGATCGCATTTGGCGGTGAAATGGAGGCATGAAATATACCAAAATGGGCCTAGATCAATACTTTGGGTTGTCTACTACACTAAACTAAAGCTAAAATTAACCCTACAAGCTCCCTACATGCTCCCTAATTAACCCCATTCACTGATGGGCATAAAACACGTGTGGTGCGCAGTGGCATTTAGCGGCCTTCTAATTACCAAAAAGCAATGCCAAAGCCATAAATGTCTGCTATTTCTGAACAAATGGGATCCTAGAGAATCATTTACAACCATTTGTGCCATAATTGCACAAGCTGTTTGTAAATAATTTCAGTGAGAAACCTAAAGTTTGATCGCATTTGGCGGTGAAATGGTGGCATGAAATATACCAAAATGGGCCTAGATCAATACTTTGGGATGTCTTCTAAAAAAAAATATATACATGTCAAGGGATATTCAGGGATTCCTGAAAGATATCAGTGTTCCAATGTAACTAGCGCTAATTTTGAAAAAAGTGGTTTGGAATTAGCAAAGTGCTACTTGTATTTATTGCCCTATAACTTGCAAAAAAAGCAAAGAACATGTAAACATTGGGTATTTCTAAACTCAGGACAAAATTTAGAAACTATTTAGCATGGGTGTTTTTTTTATAGTAAATTATAAGATATGATGAAAATAATGGTATCTTTAGAAAGTCCATTTAATGGCAAGAAAAAAGGTATATAATATGTGTGGGTACAGTAAATGAGTAAGAGGAAAATAACAGCTAAACACAAACACAGCAGAAATGTAAAAAAAGCCTTGGTCCCAGAAGGTCAACAAATGGAAAAGTGCTCTGGTCACGAAAGGGTTAAATATTAAATATTAGGTACATCCTCTACTAACTAGAAAATTATAGTGCATGAACATATAAAAATAAAATGCTCAATGTGTTACTAACTTAGTAATATGTTTAACTCCTTCATGCCGGGGGACAAGTGTTGAACATCGGAACGAAGTTTCAGTATAAACACATGCTTAAAAATAAGGCTGGTATTGGTTCATGGGGGACTGCCTACAATGCTAGGAAGGCCCCCAGTTGGATTTCCCATTGCCTAAAAAAAGGAGGGTGCAGGACTCCATAAAGGTAGAATGTTGTCCTAACGGTGTTAAATCCTAGTGCTGTTAGGACAACATGGAACATCTAGGGGTTAATCCCTGAAAAGAGGTTAAACAGTTAAAGTCAGTTTCAGAGCAACAATGCACTACTGGGAGATAGAAAAACACATGTGGTTAACCAATAATAAAAAGCATATGCGTGTATCCATCAATTGCTAGCAGGTGCTGCTCCTGAGCTTTTTTTTTTAACAAAGGATACCAAGAGAATAAAATACATGTAATAAAAGAAGTCAATTGAAAAGTCTCCTATATCTGCATGCTATCTGAATTGTGAAAGCATAATTATTTTTTATTTTCATAAGTTTGTGAGACTCTCAAACCATCATCAAATATGCCTTTTTAGTGATGTCACTAAAGTAAGATAAAGCATTTAATTTTAATGATATTGTGATAAAGAGCTGTTGCAGAATTTGACTGCTTTTTGTCTGTTATAAATTAAAACACTTCTGTACCTTTTAATGGGCTTTTTCTAAACAAATTATTGTTTTCATAATCATTTTACCTCCTGTCCCTACAAGATAACACATACGTATGCAATAATGCTTGAGGTCAGCTTCTGATCATTTAATATGGTGTTCAAAAGAAATTAAACCTAGTGCTTCATCTTACTGTTTTTATTCCACATCCTTAGAGAATGCAATTTACTTATAAGTAAAATAAATAAAATAACTGAATGAAAGATATCAATTACCATTATATGACCCTGAAGGTACAGCTTTGAACATGGGATATTGGGTAGATGCAAACGCTACATGACTTTCTGAAACAGACACCTAGGGTGGATCAGAACAAACATTCCAGCAAGCTCCGCTTTAAATCAAATAAAAATGACTTTGTTTGTTCTTGCTATCTGCTTCCAGGTATCATATATTGCAGCCATGAGAAGAACTTATTCCTGGAAAACCCTTTACAAAATGTCTGAAAAGACTGCAGTTTTGATAAATTATTCTGCATCTATAATCTTAATAAATACCTTTGAAGTTAAGATGTTAGGATGTTAATCTTTGTAATAATTTAACAAAAAGTACTTGGGAATAAAGTCAGGTCATGTACTTGATGCTCATAAAAATCTATCCTTTTGAAATAACAGAACATGCTGTAATTCTTTGCTTGTCATATATAAATAAACTGCTTGTGAAGAAACAAAGGATAAACATAAACAGATTATTTTTTAAATAAATGGAAGGACTGTACAAAGTAAGAACCTTGGCAAGCAAAACTGGGCATAGCATTCTTGGAAGGTCCATCAGTGTTACTGACATTTTTTATTTTGAGATAGATATACAATTCAATTAGACATAGTAAAACAGCTTTGTAATATCATCTCATTAAATTGTGTTATTTTCCACTTATGAAGTTTGCAGTGTGCACTTCAAATTGTCATTAGTCTAAACTTGCCACACATCTGTCCCAAATTGACTGTGATGATAAAATAAGGAACTGCAAATTTTTTTTGAATATTTTGTTCCTCCAGCTAAGGAAAGTGGTTGGTGGAGTTTGACAAGACTGCAGAAAAATCTTGTATAAGATAATAAACGGCAGTAGATGCAATGAAAACAGAGGTCTGGAACAGGCTTTTCTCAATACTGGATAAGAACCCAGCGTAAAAGTTTAGGGGCAGTCCAGTAGAGTATAGTTCAGGGTACAGCCAAGGATAAGGCTTGAAGAATCAGCCAGGACGTAAGCAGGGGTCAAAACCAGGAAAGCAGTTCAGAGACAAAAACTTCCATGAAAATAACCTATCACTGACTGGTGTCAGCAGGGTCCTTTTGACACCTCTCAAATAGGTCTTGGCGACAAAACCACTGCAGGGTCACCTCCAACATCAAGGTTATAAATAGTGCTTTATTTAGCGCTAGTATAACAACCATTTTAATGGAAGAAGTCTGCAGGTCATGTGCAATAACATGCCTCTGAAACTTAGTCACTGATATGACATTAGCTCACCCTGTGCTTTCAACAGTACTAAGCCTCCTCTCTTCAGCGCAGCCCTGGACTCCATCCGAACTAACAGCTCTCCTTAAAGCTTGTACCTGACTTCTTAGACTGCCTCCAGCCTTCAGATTAGTCATTACAGCTCTCAGATCCCTGATATCTTGTTATTATTAGTTTTTTACTGTTCTATTAAAACTGCACTTTTAGGAGGGAGATGAAGGTCAAAATTAAACTTGATGATGATGATTCAGATAGAGTGGGCAAATTAAAAGAAAATAACTTTCCAGTGTTTTGTAGACAGTGCCATGACAAGAGGGGCGGACTGGGTGAGCCATAAGCAGGGCAGGATAGACTGTGGGTAAGACTGGGAGTGCAGTGGGCAGGGCAGGATAGAATTTGGTTGGGCTTAGGCAGAGTGGTGGTGGGAAAACCAGGGGTGATTACAGCTTAGAGGCACATGGGGGGACAGTCAATATGCTGGGGAGGGGGAAGGCTAGCAGCCTCTGTATGTAAGGATCTTGGCAGGCAAAACTAGACTTAGCATGCTTAAATACTAGAAAGGATAACAAAAAGATGTAAATAATTGTATGCTCTATCTGAATCATGAATGTTTAATTTTTGACTTACATATCTTTTTAAAGGGATATGAAATCATTGCAATATGTATTTTAAATGGAGTTTACCTTTTATTTTATTTTTTCAAACTTCATTTGTGAATTGTCCATTACTTCCTATCACAGCCTTACAAGGAGTCTGGGGCCTCTGCAGGAAGGTTTATTTTTTATCTAGCTTGATGGCATAAAATGTCAAGAATAACATGAGCTGATAAACTATTAAGTGAATAGACTAGCTAAACAGTGAGTCCGATTTGCCCATGCTCAGAAGAGCAAGTTGTTTGCTGTAGATAATCATAATCTACGTGATTTCTAAAGTGTCCCTGTCTAAAAGAGCATTAAAGGGACACTAAACCCAATTTTTTTCTTTCTTTCTTAAGACACAGTGAGTCCACGGATCATCAATTACTGTTGGGAATACCACTCCTGGCCAGCAGGAGGAGGCAAAGAGCACCACAGCAAAGCTGTCAAGTATCACTTCCCTTCCCACAACCCCCAGTCATTCTCTTTGCCTTTAGTGCAAGGAGGAGGTGAAGTTTAGGTGTCTGATTGAGATGGAAGCCTGAGCAGGCTTGCTCTGATCTTCCTGACACTTGGGTTTAGCTGTACTCCACGTTCGTCTCTTCAGTAGGGCTGTGGTAGCTTTTAAGCAGTTAGGAACTTGTGGGGTGGCCCCACTGTGTTTTCCTGACAGATTGCTGCCCTCACTCTGAATGCCAGAGTAGGCTTACTCTGTTCATTTCTTCTATCCACAGGTCTCTGTGAGGAGTGGCTTCCTCTCATACCAGTGAGTTGTCCTCTTGCTGGACAATCAGGGGTGCAGGTAAGTGCCATTTTATTTCTTATAGAATCTATTTTGGCACTACATCATATTGCTGCATAATATTGGGGACATATATCCCTGAAGGTCAGGATTTTTTTCAGGCAGGTTGCAGGGTACTGTGTGGCGGTAGGAGGGAAATTTATCTTGAAATTGAACTTAAATTTTTATGTTAATCTTTATTGGTGGCTTAGACACCGAAACTGCTTATACATGCAGTCACTATATATTTTGGAGGCTTGCGAATTCTCTTATTAACAGAATGGTTAAACGTTAGCAGTTTTTCGGCTGTGTTTGTGGCTGAGGTGTAGAGTGTGACATCACTAAGAGGCGTGTCTCCCCCTCATAGCTCGTGGCTTCTTGGCGCCGTTTTTACAGAGAAAGTCTCACGGCCTATGTTACTCCTCCTTTCTGCTGTGCTGCTCCGGTTCTCCTGCAGTTCGAAAGTCTTCTAAAGTTGATCATTCCGTGTCAGGAGGAGCAGGTAGGAACCTCAGCTTAGCGTTAAGGTGTAATAGACATGTGCATGGCGATAAAATTCGGTTCAGTTCGGTTCAGATTGATTCAGATTTTTTAAAATTTCGGTTCGGATCGATTCGAATTCGGAAAAATTTGAATCAATTCGGTTCGGATTCGTTTCGGATTCAAATAAATTCGGCTGGATTCGGTTCGGAAATTCAGAATTTCGGTATGTGTTAAGTGGGATGTGCTGTATATTAGACTAGTATTATGTACTGTATATTAGGTGTAACCCATAGCAGGGTGATATAACCTAATATACTGTACAATACTAGTGTAATCCATGGCCATCCGAATCTACCAAATAAATCCGAACTAATTCGGATTTATTCGGTAGATTCTGTACTATTTTAATTCGGAAATTCGAATCGATCCGAATCTCCGAATTTAACGAATTCGGACGAATTTCCGAATCGATCCGAAATGAATCACACATTTCTACAAAATAAGGGATTTTAAAGCTATAGATACTAGCACTTTTGTTAATGTTCTCCCTTAAAGAGAATAAATAGAAATTAAAGACTTTTTTCTTGAAAATTTGTCATTAAAATTCTGGTGCAAGATGGACCCGGAGTTTAGGCCTACTGCTAGGTGCAAACTCCCTCAGGATGATGCTGTAGAGACACTGCCACAGCCTCTTCCCAAAACGTCCCAATCTGTAGTAATGGCACATGCAGTGTCCGGCGGTTCCTCTCAATCTCCGGATGGAGTGTTTTTAAAGGCTGAGATTGTGCCCCAGGTATTTTCAGCTGTATCTGAGGCGCTGGCAGCCATTACCATGCTGAAGAGGAAGCGTAAGAGGAAAACTATAGAATCAGATAAGGTATCAGATCCTGTTAAGGCTGACCGGATTCCTCTTTCACATAAATCGGAGGAGGAAGATACTTCGGTAGCCTCTGAGGGTGAAATCTCAGATTCGGACAGTGTAATTCCTTCTTCTGATGCTGATGTGGTTTCCTTCAGATTCAAGCTTGAGCACCTCTGTGTTTTGCTTAAGGAGGTTTTAGCTACCTTGGATGACTCCAATACGCCTATCGATGTCAACCCTAAAATGTCTAGTAAGTTAAATAGATACTTTAATGTTCCTTCATCTGGGGAGGTGTTTCCAGTGCCAGACCGTGCCACAGAAATTATTACCAAGGAATGGGAGAGACCAGGAATTCTCTTTTCCCCCTCTCCTGTTTTTAGGAAAATGTTCCCTGTGGCCGCCTCCATCAAGGAGTCATGGAAGATGGTTCCAAAGGTGGAAGGGGTGATTTCCACTCTGGCCAAGAGAACTACTATTCCTATTGAGGATAGTTGCTCTTTTTAAAGATCCAATGGATAAAAAGCTGGATGCCCTTTTAAAGAAGATGTATATTCATCAGGGGTTGCAATGGCAACCAGCGGTATGTATTGCTACAGTGCGGAAGCCTATTGGTTTGACGCTTGTTGGAGTCCCTTCAAGCTGAGACTCCTTTGGAGCAGATTCAGGATAGGATAAAGGTTCTCAAGTTAGCCTATTCCTTTATCACTGATGCGCATAGGGCATTATGGCTTAAGGCTTGGTCTGCAGACGTTTCTTCTAAGACTAAGCTTTTGGCAATCCCTTACAAGGCAAAGACCTTGTTTGGGTTTGTGTTGGCAGAAATTATTTTGGATATCACGGGTGGTAAAGGATCCTTTCTGCCTCAAGACAAGAAGAACAAATCGAAAGTACATCAGACTAATTTTCGTTCCTTTCGTAACTTCAGAGATAAGTCTTTCCCTGGTTCTACCAAGCAGGAACAGTCCAAGCTCTCTTGGAAGCCCGGTCAGTCATGGAACAAGGGGAAGCAATCCAAAAAAAAAACACAGCTGATTCTAAGTCAGCCTGAAGGGTTTGCCCCCGATCCGGGATTGGATCAAGTGGGGGGCAGACTCTCTCAGTTCTCGCAACCTTGGGATCAAGATGTCCCGGACCCATGGGCAATAGACATAGTTTCCCAGGAGTACAAGTTAGTGTTCAAGACTTTTCCTCCCAGAGGCAGGTTCCACCTCTCTAGATTATTTGTAGACCAGATAAAAAGAGAGGAGTTCTTGAAATGTGTTTAGGATCTTTCCCTCTTGGGAGTGATAGTTCCAGTTCCAAGTCAGGAACAGGGTCTCGGTTTTTACTCCAACCTGTTTGTGGTTCCCAAAAAAGAGGGAACTTTTTGGCCCATTCTAGATCTAAAGTTACTGAACAAATTCCTCAGAGTGCCGTCATTCAAGATGGAGAGTATACGTTCCATCCTTCCTCTGATTCAAGAATGTCAATTTATGATGACCATAGACTTGAAGGATGCGTACCTGCACATTCCCATTCATAGGGATCATCACAAATATCTGAGGTTTGCCTATCTAGACAAACATTTCCAATTTGTGGCACTACCATTTGGTCATGGCTCCCAGAATTTTCTCAAAGGTCCTGGGAGCTCTGCTGGTGGTAATTCGGTCTCAGGGTCTTGCAGGGGGCCTTATCTGGATGACATTCTGGTTCACATGCCATCCTTACAACTAGCAAAATCCCATAGAAAGATTTTTTATTGGCATTTCTTTGTTCCCATGGTTGAAAAATCAATATGAAGAAAAGTTATCTTGTTCCATCTACAAGAGTGACCTTCCTATGAACCATTATAGACTCTCTGTCTATGTAAATTGTTCTGATGAAGGTCAGAAGAGCCAAGATTCTGTCCGTTTGAAAGTCCCTTCAAGCGGCGACACGACCATCCAGTGGCCCAATGCATGGAGGTAATCGGGTTGATGCTCGGTTCCATTTGAGACCTCTGCAGATATGCATGCTCGCTCAGTGGAATGGGATTATGCAGATGTATCTCAGAGAATAGTTCTGGACCAATCAACAAGGGAATCCCTACTGTGGTGGCTGTCGCAAGATTATATGTCCCAGGGGACGTGTTTTCAGAGACCCTCTTGGGTAATTTTGACCATGGATGCCAGCCTGTTGGGTTGGGGAGCAGTCTGGGACTCGTTGAATTTGCAGGGACTAAGGTCTCAGGAGGAATCTGCTCTCCCCATAAACATTCTGGAATTGAGAGCGATCTTCAATGCTTTAACGGCTTGGCCTCAGCTGCCCCTAGCCAGGTCTATCAGGTTCCAGACGACAACATAACCTCAGTGGCCTACATCAACCACTAAGGAGGAACTCAGAGTTCCTTAGCCATGAAGGAAGTGGCATGGATCATCCAGTGGGCGGAGGTTCACAATTGCTGTCTATCTGCCATCCACATTCCAGGAGTGGACAATTGGGAGACAGATTTTCTGAGCAGACAAACTTTTTATCCCGAGGTATAGGAACTCCATCCGGAAGTGTTCTCCAGGGTAACAACCAGATATGGGGTTACCAGAACTGGATCTGATGGTGTCTTGTCAGAATGCTAAACTTCCAAAGTACAGTTCGAGGTTGAGAGATCCTCAAGCCTTTCTGATAGATGCTCTGACAGTTCCTTGGAACTTCAGGTTGGCATATCTCTTTCCTCCATTTGCTCTCCTTTCGCGGGTCATCGCTCGGATTAAGCAGGAGAAAGCATCAGTGATACTAATAGCTCCTGCGAGGACTTGCAGGATCTGGTATGCAGATCTGGTAGAGATGTCGTCTCTACCTCCGTGGACACTTGCACTGAGAAAGGACCTTCTGCTTCAGGGGCCCTTCCTTCATCCAAATCTCGTTTCACTGAAGCTGACTGCTTGGAGATTGAACGCTTGATTTTAGCTAAGCGTGGTTTTTGCGAATCGGTCATTAAGACCATGGTTCAGGCTCATAAGCCTGTCACTAGTAATATTTACCATACGATATGGCGTAGATATCTTTATTGGTGTGAGTCTAAAGGATTTTCTTGGAGTAAGGTCAGGATCCCAAGGATCTTATCTTTTCTCCAGGAAGGCCTTGAGAAGGGGTTATCTGTCAGTACCCTCAAGGGTCAGATTTCCGCTCTATCCATTCTACTGCACAAGCGTCTGGTGGACATGCCAAATGTACAATCCTTTTGTCAGGCCCTGGTCAGAATCAGGCCTGTGTTTAAATCAGTTGCTCCACCTTGGAGCCTTAACCTTGTCCTTAAAGTTTTACAACAGGCTCCATTTGAACCTATGCATTCCATAGATATTAAGTTATTATCTTGGAAAGTCTTGTTTCTTACTGCTGTTTCTTCTGCTCATAGGGTTTCTGAACTCTCAGCTTTACAGTGTGGCTCTCCTTATCCAGAGGTGAAACTACAAGGGGTGCAGAGGTTACAGTTGCGACTGGCCCCCCAAGGGTGGGCCCTGTGAATTCTAGTTACGCCTCTGTCCTTATCTAATATTTCATGCAGATAAGGCAGTTCTCCATACCAAGTTTGATTTTCTTCCTAAGATTGTTTCGGACAGAAATATTAATCAGGAAATTGTTGTTCCTTCTCTCTGTCCAAATCCTTCTTCTCCTAAAGAACATCTGTTGCACAGCTTAAACGTTGTGAGGGCTCTTAAATTCTATCTGCAGGCTATGAAGGACTTTCATCAGTGTCCTGCTTTGTTTGTTTGCTTTTCTGGAAAATGTAAGGGTCAGAAAGCTACTGCCTCTTCTCTTTGGTTGAGAAGTATTATTTGTTTGGCTTATGAGACTGATGGACAGCAGCCTCATGAGAGAATTATGGCTCATTCCACTAGGGCGGTGTCTTCTTTCTGGGCCTTCAAGAATGAAGCCTTCATAGAACAGATCTGTAAGGACCTAATCAGAGAGGAAGGATGAGCACTCTCAAACTTTAAAATTGATATTGATTCCTAACAGTAATTGATGATCCGTGGACTCACTGTGTCTTAAGAAAGAAAACAAAATGTATGCTTACCTGATAAATGTATTTCGTTCTTGACACGATGAGTCCATGGCCCTCCCTTATTTCCAGACAGTTTTTTTATATAAACCTCAGGCACCTCTGCACCATGTGTTATTTCCTTTCTTTCCTATTCCTTCGGTCGAATGACTGGGGGTTGTGGGAAGGGAAGTGATATTTAACAGCTTTGCAGTGGTGCTCTTTGCTTCCTCCTGCTGGCCAGGAGTGATAGTCTCAACAGTAATTCATGATCGGTGGATTAACCGTGTCAAGAAATAAATACATTTATCAGGTAAGCATAAATTTTGTTTTTATGATTCAGGTAGAGCATACAATTTTAAACTAAATTCCAATTTACTTCTATTAACTAATTTGCTTAATTCTTTAGATAGCCTTTATTGAAGAAATAGCAATGCACAAGGGTGAGCCAATCACACGAGGCATCTATGTGCAGCCACCAATCAGCAGCTACTGAGCCTATCTCAGCAAAGGATATCAAGAGAATGAAGCAAATTAACTAATTGAAGTAATTTAGAAAGTTGTTCAAAATTGCACATTCTTTCTAAATCAGGAAAGAAAAAATGGGGGTTTCATGTCCCTTTAAGTTTCAAGATATCATAAATAAAGCAATCAATACTCTATCTGCCTGGTGTTTGGTAGCTCTAGCATTTACAGACTCTTGTTACAGTAATTATACATGGTATTAAACATGACATATAAAGATACTTATTGCGTTTGTGGTCTTTGTGTTATTCTCCTTTTTATTGTCACAGTTCTCCATACCAAGTTTGGTTTTCTTCCTAAGGTTAACTTTGTGTTATTCTCCTTTTTATTGTCACTCCTATTGTCTGCTTGCTGGACCTGAGTGAATGCTGTAGTTTCATGAACTTTTGCTGGACCATCAGTAATCATATATCCTTTACCTTCTGGTTTGGACTTAGTATTATGCAGGGCCGGCTCAACCATGGGATCAAGTGGGTCCAAAGTACCAAGGCAGCACTTGACTCCGTGGGGAAGGTTGCAGGCTTCCAGCAGCATAACCTCATCATGCACAAAAACACAGAACCGGTCAGGGGCGACATTTGTGGTGGGACAAGTGTATCTCTTCCCTGACCTCATTCCTACTTATTGTGCAATTGTTCATAAGCATTGGTTGTATGCAGGTAGGCAGGCTTAATAAGGTCAGCGGCCAGGCTAGTAGGTTGATATGCTAATCAGTAATGTTACTAATTGGGGGGAGTCATTTAATTCTCAGATCCAGGTAGCACAATATCTTGAGCTGGCTCTGGTGTTATGCCAACCTCTAACCCAAGGGTCAGTTTCCTTTTCCTCTATCACAAAGAAAAATGACTTATAAAATTCATATACAGAATGGGTAATATTCTTTAAAATCCATCAAACTTTTTGTTTTGTCACTGTACTTCTAAGATAAATCTGTGGTGTGTGGTACCTGACTGCACTTGATATGACTGATGGCTGTTTGCAGGCTATTAAACATGTTACTTATGAATGCAAATAGAAAATTTGACTTCCTCAAATAATCAACTTGACTGATGATGTTCAAGATTTCTATGTGTGAAAGGGATTCTGTATGTTTTTAAGAGCTTGCAATACAAAGTAAAACAATGAAAAACTTACAATAGAAAAAAAGGGTATTATTATATCAGATTGTCTTTCTAGCTTTCTGCTGGTACCCCTTGATGAAGAGCATACCTAGGCAGGTTCAGGAATGTGCATATGGCCTGAGCACTATATGGCAGCAGTGTTTGTAACAATGTTTATATTGCTGAGCACTAGAGGAGCATCATTATTATTGGAAGCACTGTGGCCGTGAAGTGCTCAATAAATTTGTATTCTCCTGAGCTTACCTAAGTATACGCATTTATCCAAGGATACTAAGAGAACAAAGTACATTTTATAATAGAAATTAATTTGAAGGTTGTTTAAAATTACATGCTCCATCTGAATCATGAACGTTTAATGTATCTCTCTAAAAGGAAATATCATTATAGCACATAATTTCCCTATCAATATCAAGCATTCTATTCCCAACCACACATTAAATCAATTAATGTTTTAGAGACTGCCATAGTTACTTATAGTTACTCCAAAAAGGCAATATATTAAATGGACATCAAATTAAACATGTAATATATGTTTAATTAAGAAAAATAGACAATATTGTAATATACAATCTTTATTAATTGTGCTTACTTGTACTATAAAAGAAACTACAGTATTATACTGTGCACTGCTTTAGTCAGGTGTCATATGACTCTGCCCCGTACTATGCAGGTGCACAAGTGCATTCTGCTGAAGCTATGGCCTGGATAGCACCTTCCATATATGGAAATGCCCAGGGAGGAGCTTGCTGCAAACAAAACTATGCCTGAATTAAAGGGTTAATGGGGACTAAAACAGAAACAATTTTGCAGGTAAGCTTTGGCTGCATTATATATATTTAGAAACTTATGTTAGTTCATAATGTCCCTTTAAGAATGAAATATAATTCAATATCTAAAAAAACAACAACTTTACAAAAATGTACAAAATACTATTTTTTGGTATACAGTACATTTCCAGGCATATAGCACATATGTTTCAATAAAGTGTTCTAAATTAGCTCTATCAGTACCTCTCTGGTGTGCGTGCATGTGTGTTTGTTTTTATATGTGGACAAATACACTCACAGAGGGAAAATTAATCCTCTGTTTGTGCAAAAAGAATACACACAGAAAGAGAAAGAGTGTAATATTGTTCAGATTGTGCTTGGTGTAACTACATTTAACGGACTAAAAAGAAAATGAATAATCTTTATTAAATAAAATTTTTTAATTGGGTCTTAAAAGCAAAAGTGCCGTAACCATAGATCCAAATATCAAAGTAAATATCGGCCACAACTGTTGGTTGCGTTATTGAAAGTGCAAAATATATTGATCAAGTCTCTTAAAGTAGCAATTACATAACAGCCGAGTTTAAACTTGTAACTGTGGCAATATTGCCAGATTAATGCTGCAGTTTAGAGGAGGTAATTTGTATCAATCACACAATACTGGGATTGAAAATACTGATGTGGTTACACAACACTTATAAAGTCATGTTAGCAATAGTAGGCTATATGTAAAAAAAAGTGCAAACAGCATACTATTCTTAGTCAGTAGCTACTGAGGCTTGCTAAGCCGACCTTAAGGGTTAATATGGTGTGTGCTGTAGTGGAAATATCTCTCTATCTGCACTTAATGGTAGCAGTGATATTTCAATAAAAAAATCTGCTTTCATATCGAGTATTAACTAGGTAGAATCTGAACTGCTATCATATATATTGTTGCCGTCAGGCTGGCTTACATTAATTAGTATGTTTCGGATTGCCCTAAGTAGTTAAAATATCGATATGGTGGAGATCAATTCCTAGTATTGAAATATCATGATATTTAAGATATGAGCTGAGCAGAGGTACTATTACAATACCAATACCGTACTAGTTAGAGATATAAACTACCTATAAACGGTAAGTGTGCATTAAGCGGTACTATAACAATCCCAGTACCGTGCTCTAATAGCCCAAACTGTCTATTTGCGGTTAGCCGAATAAAAGTAAATAAGGATTAGCCACAGAACTACAGGGAGTGCAGAATTATTAGGCAAGTTGTATTTTTGAGGATTAATTTTATTATTGAACAACAACCATGTTCTCAATGAACCCAAAAAACTCATTAATATCAAAGCTGAATAGTTTTGGAAGTAGTTTTTAGTTTGTTTTTAGTTATAGCTATTTTAGGGGGATATCTGGGTGTGCAGGTGACTACAGTGACGTGCAGTGACATCAGAGGCTGGTGAGGCAGTGGCAGGATACGCCTTCATTCTTTAGATATCCTTTGTTGAAGAAATAGCAATGCACATGGGTGAGCCAATCACATGAGGTATCTATGTGCAGCCACCAATCAGCAGCTACTGAGCATATTTAGATATGATTTTCAACAAAGGACATCAAAATAATGAAGAAAATTAGATATTAGATGTAAATTGGAAAGTTATTTAAATTTGCATATGGGTTTCATATGGGTTTCATGTCCCTTTAAATGGTGTCTTGGAAAACTGGTCAACTTAGTAAACATCTGATTTTAGTCTAAAAGGATTGTAACAAACTCTTGCCAGATAACACAATGCTTGCTCTGATTATGAGATCTAGAAATCCATGCCCATTAAAATAGGTTTAAAACATACTTTTTACTTTAATGCTGCAAATTATGCTTATAGATTCTTTCATTACATAAGGGATGAGAGTCAGAGGGGGAGGAAGAGAGACAGAGAGAGAAAGAGACCATGGGGGAGAACAACACATAAGGAGAGAGATGGATAGATAGAGAGAGAGAGAGAGAGAGAGAGATACACACACACAGAGGGTTAGAGAGAGAGAAATAGAGAGACACAATCACACACAGAGGGTTAGAGAAAGAGAGAGAGAGAGAGACACAATCACACACAGAGGGTTAGAGAGAGAGAAAGAGAGAGAGACACGATCACACACAGAGGGTTAGAGAGAGAGAAAGAGAGAGAGACACGATCACACACAGAGGGTTAGAGAGAGAGAACGAGAGAAAGACACGATCACACACAGAGGGTTAGAGAGAGAGACACAATCACACACAGAGGGTTAGAGAGAGAGACAGAGAGAGAAAGAGACCATGGGGGAGAACAACACATAAGGAGAGAGATGGATAGATAGAGTGAGACACACACACACACACAATAAAACAGCAGAGCTACAGAGTTCAGAAAATGAGTCTATAATTTAGTGTGAAGTACAGAGGCAAGCTGCTAAATTAGTGGGTGTAAAGTTTGAGTAAACAAAATACAAAAACGACCCTGCTGTAAAAGAGTAAACAAACACTAACCCACATTCATTAAATAATCATTTTCACTAACAGAATCCCTATCAGTAAAATCTTACTTTAATAAGATGTGGGTGAAGCACTGCTCTCTGTGCCTCTCTCCTGCTCTGTAAGGATTCAGGAAGTGACAGTGGCACATTCCACTGCACTTAGAGGGGAAGAACAGAACTCTCTTTTTCACTTTAGCAAAGCTGGCAGCTTCACAGGACAGCAACAAAATATATGAAAGTTGTTTTTTTCCGTTTTTGTTTTGTTTTATATGATTTAACATCCAGCCCCAACCCTATGTTCCACTTACTAATGCCTCTCGCTGGATTGGTTCAGCCCAAATAGGACTGCCTCAAATAAGCAGTTAATGGGCCATGCAATGATCTTAACCACTTTCATCCAGTAGATGGCGCAGCATGTTGTGTAATGGTGGGCAGACCTGCTTGTGCCTCTTCATTGCACAACATATAGCTGTGAGAAAAAAAATGCTGGGAAAAAAAAATTACAATTTTTTTTTTAAAGCCAATAAAAATATATATATTTTTGCCCATATGAGAGGTGAAGCACTGCCTCACCTGCCTCTAGTGACTGCACATCACTGGGTGACTATTACTGTGCATAATTATTAGGCAACTTAACAAAAAACAAATATATACCCATTTCAATTTATTTTTACCAGTGAAACCAATATAACATCTCAACATTCACAAATATACATTTCTGACATTCAAAAACAAAACAAAAACAAATCAGTGACCAATATAGCCACCTTTCTTTGCAAGGACACTCAAAAGCCTGCCAGCCATGGATTCTTTCAGTGTTTTGATCTGTTCACCATCAACATTGCGTGCAGCAGCAACCACAGCCTCCCAGACACTGTTCAGAGAGGTGTACTGTTTTCCCTCCTTGTAAATCTCACATTTGATGATGGACCACAGGTTCTCAATGGGGTTCAGATCAGGTGAACAAGGAGGCCATGTCATTAGATTTTCTTCTTTTATACCCTTTCTTGCCAGCCACGCTGTGCAGTACTTGGACGCGTGTGATGGAGCATTGTCCTGCATGAAAATCATGTTTTTCTTGAAGGATGCAGACTTCTTCCTGTACCACTGCTTGAAGAAGGTGTCTTCCAGAAACTGGCAGTAGGACTGGGAGTTGAGCTTGACTCCATCCTCAACCCGAAAAGGCCCCACAAGCTCATCTTTGATGATACCAGCCCAAACCAGTACTCCACCTCCACCTTGCTGGCATCTGAGTCGGACTGGAGCTCTCTGCCCTTTACCAATCCAGCCACGGGCCCATCCATCTGGCCCATCAAGACTCACTCTCATTTCATCAGTCCATAAAACCTTAGAAAAATCAGTCTTGAGATATTTCTTGGCCCAGTCTTGACGTTTCAGCTTGTGTGTCTTGTTCAGTGGTGGTCGTCTTTCAGCCTTTCTTACCTTGGCCATGTCTCTGAGTATTGCACACCTTGTGCTTTTGGGCACTCCAGTGATGTTGCAGATCTGAAATATGGCCAAACTGGTGGCAAGTGGCATCTTGGCAGCTGCACGCTTGACTTTTCTCACTTCATGGGCAGTTATTTTGTGCCTTGGTTTTTCCACACGCTTCTTGCGACCCTGTTGACTATTTTGAATGAAACGCTTGATTGTTCGATTATCACGCTTCAGAAGCTTTGCAATTTTAAGAGTGCTGCATCCCTCTGCAAGATATCTCACTATTTTTGACTTTTCTGAGCCTATCAAGTCCTTCTTTTGACCCATTTTGCCAAAGGAAAGGAAGTTGCCTAATAATTATGCACACCTGATATAGGGTGTTGATGTCATTAGACCACACCCCTTCTCATTACAGAGATGCACATCACCAAATGTGCTTAATTGGTAGTAGGCTTTCGAGCCTATACAGCTTGGAGTAAGACAACATGCATAAAGAGGATGATGTGGTCAAAATACTCATTTGCCTAATAATTCTGCACTCCCTGTAAACTAAAATACTAGTAGGAGCCCCAAACAACTAAGGGAGGGAGTTGTTTGGGGCTCCTACTAGTATTTTATATTAATATAAGCCAACCTCATGGCAACATTATATATGATAGTTCGGATTCTACCTAGTTAATACTCAATATGAAAGCAGATTTTTTATTGAAATATCACTGCTACCATTAAGTGCAGATAGAGAGATATTTCCACTACAGCACACACCATATTAACCCTTAAGGTCAACTTAACAAGCCTCAGTAGCTACTGACTAAGAATAGTATGCTGTTTGCACTTTTCATTACATATAGCCTACTATAGCTAACATGACTTTATAAGTGTTGTGTCGCCACATCTGTATTTTCAATCCCAGTATTGTGTGATTGATACAAATTACCCAATTTTAATTTAATAAAGATTATTAATTTTATTTTTACTCTGTTTAATGTAGTTAGACCAAGCACAATCTAAACAATATTACACTTTCTCTTTCTGTGGAATTAAGTAAGTGCTATACGTGGATTCTTTCTGCACAGAAGATTAATTTTCCCCTCTGTGAGTGTATTTGTCCACATTTAACTTTAAATACACAGCACCACCAGGCCTATTTTTCTTATATATTTAAACGTACTAATTTGTATTATAGGCAATCTACAAAATTCCACAAAGTGGTGCCATTGTTTTTTCTCTTTCTGCAATGTTTTTATATGTGTGTGTGTGTTTATGTCTTAATGTGTGTGTGTGTGTATATATATTTTATAGGGGTATATACAGTATCTAAAAATTAATTCACTGGTCCTGCGAAAACAAAACTCTTCTGTGGCATCTTACGAGCACCACAAAGTAATTAAATCAGAAAAAACATATAAATGCTATAAGTACACTTTTTTTTTGGAGGGGGGGCATTGAGATGTCTAGCGTACATTAGTAAGTCTGCAGCTGTAGCCAGAAGAGAATGCCTGCTCAATGGACTTTCTCTGGAATTTTGCTGGAGAGTTCAGTTCCTTTGTGATGGGGGTATCTCTAAGTATGAATTAATCCTGTGTTCAGCCCATTTAGAAATGACCTCAGGAAGACTGAACAGAGAGTGAACTTCTGCAATTGCACCCACGCACGGCACAAGCAACACAAGCAGGGGAATTAGCTGTAATATCTCCTCCCTCACTCCTGTCTCCTTGCAACCCTGACTTCAAACACACAAGACAATAAACACACTTTATGTTTGCTAACAATGGGCTAATTGTGTCATCCCCTGCTTTGGCACTTGCCAATCTATGACATGGATATTTGTTGGAATGGTGCCTAGTGAGCACAAAGGCTGGGAAAATGCAGCGTCTACATCAGCTGGAACACCAGATTAATACATACAACTTTATAAGCAGCATAGTATTTACACCTACACTTCATATAACATTCTCCTTGCTGTCAATAAATGGAAATATAGAGTATGTATCTCATGAATTGGCTGATAAAAGCCAGTAATGTATTTAAAGTAATTGCATGTGTATTTAGAATAAAATTATTTGATACTTTATTGATTAATTAATTGACTTTTTTTCTATTGACCTGCTCACTGAAGTTTAAACTTGTTAATGAAATTACATTTCTACTATGAATATGAAGGCGTTATTTAAACGTTATTTTTTTATTTTATTTTTTTGCATGAGAAAAGTTAAACCTGTTCATTTTGATTTTGAAACTAACAGGATGTAAACAGCTTGCCAATGGGATAGAAGCTTGATGGCTGAGAAAAACAACTGCAATAAACTTTAAAATGCCATATTTTAGATGCAATAAAGAAAACAGGACTTTAATGTCCCTTCTTGGTCTGAAGGTCATATGGGGGCAAAAATTGCAAAATGTGATCCATACACAAAAAGAGAAAGGCGCTTAACGAGGAACAAAGAATAGCATAACAGCTTGCGCTATAGCTAGTGACCACCCCAGGACTTACCTTATAGTATATCAGTCTGGTCCTGACTAAACAGTCCAGCCCTGAAAGAATTGGCCATCTCTTTCTGAACAAGAGAAATGGCAAACCCCAGACAAACGTTTTGGCCTAGCATGGGCCTCGTCAGTGAGGTGCAGCAATATCCCTTTAGGCACATGGGGCAACGTGTCCACGTTTGGTTTTCCGCATGTGATCCATGTCAGAATGACAATTCCCTTGTTAGAGCTTGTGCTCTCTGATAGCCTCACATGCACAATACTCACCTTATAAACTGAGCAGTGATAACAGTGAATTGCTGTACTGAACTATACTGAACAATCATCTTTTTTTTATTATTATGCTTGTGCCATGTGTCTTGTTCACCAGTAGAGTTTTTATCAGCCAATGTTTTTCTATCCCATGATTCATCTCTGCACATCCTGTTAGTTTCAAAGTAGAAATAAACAGCTTTAACACAACATTTTTATTAAAATAAATAACAGATTTAAATAATGCCCTTTCATATTCATGATAGAATATTTTAAAATGTAATGTCATCAACAAATTCAAATATCACCCATCAAGTCATTAAGGGAACATAAAGGTCACAATTCAAATGCACAGCAGAATTACTCTTACTGGGCACGTGAACTACCTAACTGCTTTTAATGGCAGACTAAGGGCAGCTGTAGGGCATGGTTACATGTTCATATATTTCTGTGTTAAGGATAACTTTTTACAGTTTGATTGACAGCATTTTACAAAATAAATCAGTCTCACAAGATATGGTTAATACTGAGAGAGGGGAACATCTGTGATGCAAACTATAACATTTTAAATGGACATAAAAACCCAAACAGTTTCTTTCATGATTCAGACAGAACATACAATTTTAAACAGCTTTCCAATTTACTTCTATTATCAAATTTTCTTTGTTTTCTTGTTATCCTTTGTTAAGAAGCTAGGATGTCAATTCGGGGCTGTGCACAGGTCTGCAGCACTATATAACAGCAGTTTCGAGCAATATATGGCAGCACTGTTTCCTAAGATGTAATGCTGCAGGCATATGCAGGCTACCTACCTAGGTATCTCTTCAACAAAGAATAACAGGAGAATGAACAAAATTTGATTACAAAAGTAAATAAGAAACTTTTTTTTTTTAAATTGTATTCTGTATCTGAATAATGACAGAAAAATGTTGGGTTTCATGTTCCTTTAATAATGTTAAACATTTTTTTACTGGTAACATAAGAAACTACTTTATAGAGTGGTTGATTTATTCTTTATCCTCCTAAGTGTAGTAGAACATAAAGGATAATTGAAGAATGCTTAGGGACAAACATATTGCTATTGTTAGTGTAACAGACATAAGATCAAAGAAAACTTCATTGGGAAAATAACTGGGAAAGGTGGGTAAAATGTGTTTTATCCCTTTCAGCTAGTATGTTTTAGATTTCTGGTTAAGCTCTAAAGGTTATGCTTGTACAATATAACAATACTGTTTGGTTCAGATTAACTACTGTACATTTCTTGGGCATAGAAAAACAGAACTACCACACATTTAAAGGACCACTCAATGCATTAGAAGTGCACAATAAAAAGACAATGATTTTGCACCTACTTTGAATTTCAAATAAGCAGTAGATTTTTTTTATGAAAAATTATTTTTTTCTCCCATTTTCCAACCCACTGTATCATTTGACAGACATCAGCCAATCACAGACTAGTATACGTATACCCTGTGAGCTATAGCGGACATGATTCGCTGTTGGCATTTATCTAGTGAAATGCTTGTGCAATGCCGCTTTTTAACTTCCGTTTCAGGTGAGCCGTAAACGATAGGCCTCTGGACATCACTGTTTCATACAGTAAATAGAGCCCTCTATCTGAATCATAAAAGTTTATTTTGACTTGAATGTCCCTTTAATACAGTTGAGCAACCAATACTCCATTTGTGAAAGCAGCTTCAAATAAGCAGTAATTCAGCAAGACAAGTGCTGCACACCTACATTTAAAAATAGATTCAACAATATTTAAAGGTCATTAGATCATATGCAGTAGGGACAGTAAAGTTAAAACGTTAAAGGGGCAGTAAATCTAGAAAATAATGTTATACAATTCTGCACATAGTGACAATGCAGAATTATATAACATTATCTTAGTGTTAGCATTATACAACATAATATTGCAGCCATAATGTATTATAAACTACAGTTGCTCTACTGAGCGGGTCTGTTTTTTTCTAAGTGCATCTGGGCAGCTGTCTACTCACAGCCGGCCCGATCGCATCGCGCTATTAAACTCAATGTAGCTTGCTCCCACTACCAGACCAGAGCTGGAGCGAGCTACATTGAGTTTAATGGCGCAATCAGGCTGACTGTGAGTAGACAGCTGCCCAGATGGGCGTAGAAAACCCCCCAGACCCACTCAGCAGAGCAAGGAGCGGCGGTCTAAAAAACTGTAGTTTATAATAAATTATGGCTGCAATATTATGTTGTATAATGCTTGCACTAAGATAATGTTATATAATTCTGCACTATGTGCAATATTATATAACATTATTTTCTAGGTTTACTGTCCCTTTAATGATTCAGATAGACGGTGCAATTTTAAACAACTTTCCAGTTTACTTCTATTATCCAATTTGCTTATTTTTTTCTTTTTTGGTAACTATTGTCAGCTCTTGAGCTTCAATTTTTCTACTGGGAGCTAGCTGACCATACAAAGGCAGCCACCAATCACCAGCTAGCTCCTAGTAGTGTATTACTGCTCCTGAGCTTACCTAGGTTTACTCCTCAATAAATGATACCAAAAAAATTAAGCAAATTGGAAATTTGTTTAAAAATGCATGCTATCTGAATGATGAAAGTTTTTTTAACATTACTGATCTTTAATTATGTAACACTATGATACTGAACTGTCATCTGCTTAAATGTCTGCATTAAACTGAATAAGGCAGTAACATTATCTAGAAATAAGATATTTTTAATTATTTAAATGTGATTGCACAAAATAACTTTAATCTCCCTTGACTAATTAAACAAATTAGACTTTCGAAATTATGTTTTTTTTTGTTTTTTTTTTTAAAGAATTAAAGCAATCAAATGCTTATTTGCCTTGAAATATAGATATGCGTTTTGTACTTGTGTGTGTTGTAGGTGGTCTAGCTTACGGATAGGCTAGGGGGGATTTAACAGTTGTAATGACATAACTTTGGAAAGATTTATCTGGCAGTTCCTTCACATTCCTATGTGAATAGAACACTGTGCGGTATGAGATTTTGGAGCTCGTGTTTTGTTCGTTTGGTAAAAAATGAAATCACATAATAATATGGAGAGAATCTGTGCTTACCATAATTTAACCCTTAGATAACTCAAAGAACAAGATTTAGTTGCAGACAATATACAATAGAAAAATGTTACCCCCTTTAACGATTCTCACTACATTTATTTCATGGAATTCCCACGTGTCGACCCCCCAGATAGCCAATAGAAAGTTTAGAACATCATAGGGGCCAATCTTTTAGAAGAGCTAAACAGAGTGCTTCACTTTTCTCAGATTGCTAAACTACTACCTAACTACTGTTACATGGAGACAATTCAACAGCAGTGTTCCAATACATCAGAAAACACATTTTGAGCAAATCTTCCCAGGGATTTATGGTCTATTCTAATGCAACTGGCTACTGGATGTTTGCCTGATCTGCCCAGTTTGTGTATAATCCTGATATGAACTGTTTATTCTTTAGGAATCCAGGAGAATTGTCTATTTTTATTCTGATTCTCTGATTATGATCTCAGGCCTTCAACCCTACTCTTCTTCTCTACATGCATCACTTTACATGCTTTCATGATTAAAGGGACAGTCTACACCAAACTTGTTATTGTTTAAAAGATAGATAACGCCTTTACTACCCATTCCCCAGCTTTGCACAGCCAACATTGTTATATTAATACACTTTATAACATTTAAACCTCTACATTTCTGCCTGTTTCTAAGCCACTACAGACAGCCTCTTATCACGTGCTTTTATTTGCTTTTCACAACAAGAGACTGTTAGTTCATGCGAGCCATATAGATAACAGTGTGCAGGACACAGCACTAATTAGCTAAAATGCAAGTCTTTAGATAATAAATTATTATCCATGTGATAAGGGGGCTGTCAGAAGATGCTTATATACAAGGTAACCACAGAGGTAAAAAGTGTATTAATATAACAGTGTTGGTTACAGAAAACTGGGGAATGGGTAATAAAGGGAATACCTATCTTTATTAACAATAACAATTGTGGAGTATACTGTCCCTTTAAGTGTCATTGGGCATGAAACATGTCAGAACATTTTCTTGTTTCTATTTTATGCTTCATGTAATTCTTTTTATAATAAAGTAAGATTTTACATTTTGAAAATACATGTAAGCAGTGTCTTTTTTGTATGCAGTATATACTATTCAAATCCTACCTCAGCTTCTGGTCCTGACTCTTGGATTGACAATAACTTCACTTGGTATTGTTATAGTTGATTGGCATAAAGTTATAGTGTTGCTTGTAAAACTTTATTAGTTCTATGATTACAACGGTCATATTCTCCCAGCTCAAATTTTTTAATTTCTATTTTATAAACTGTAATCTTAGTCAAACACCAAAGTGGAAGGCTGATTATTCAGTTGGATTTTGGTAAGTTCACAGTGCTTTCATTTGTTTTAGAGTACGCCCTCTAGTTCCTGCAAGAGTTTGAGTGGGAGAGGACAATTAAAGGGACAGTCTAGTCAAAATAAACTTTCACTTTATACCACTGTGGGCTTATATTGGTCTTTTTAGCTTACTTTATTATCCCGTATCAGCGCCCCCTAGAGGAACTTAGTTTCCTGTTAATAGTATATATGTTCTTATGCCGAAAAACAAACTAGATATATTTTTGGCACATTGTTACATGTGTTACTATGCACCAAGAGCTGTTGGATTTGTCCATATGAATGAGTTTTGCACAAACAAAATATTTTCTGTTAGTTTCAATGTGAAAAACCCCTTTTGCTTAACCTTTTTAATGCAGAAATATTTTAACATGTTTAGATGGTGTCCTGATAGAATGTCACATTATAATAAGAATAAGAAACTTTTATAACAAAACAATTCTCCAAGGCGTTTCTCAAAGCAAACATAAAATAAAGTATTTATTAGAAACTGTTAAAAATATTAGTAACAATCAGTCAAAATGTATTAGTTTATACAAGTTAAAGGGACGTGAAACCCAAATTTGTCCTTTATGATTCAGTTAGAGCATACACTTGTATATAATATCATTTTTATTGAATTGTAAGCACAGAAATAAACAAAATATCCACCTATAGACCCAATATATACACAAAACACAATATATGCAAAATTTAACATAGATCAGGTAGCAAATATAAAATCAACCATGACAGGTGCATTCTGTTTTGAGATATATAGAGAGGGATCTCTTAAAGGATATTAGGCTTGGGGAAGGTTTGAAAGTGTGCGGGAGGTCATTCCATAATTGTGGTGCTCTGTAGGAAAAGGAGGATCGAGCTGCTTTCTTTTTGTATTGAGGCAAGCTAAATAATGTGCTGGTACTGGATCAGAGGTTACAAGAGGTGGGAATAGCCGGGGAGAGCATTCTGCTCAGGTAGGGTGGGAACTTCAAGAAAAGCTCTTCAACACAAGGCTGTAAAGATGGAGGGTGTGTCTGGATTCCAGCAACAGCCAATTTAGTTCTTTTAGCATGTCACAATGGTGGGTCCTGTATTACATTGTAGCACAAAGCAACAGAACGAGTTATACAATGTATTAAGTTTATTAAGGTGAGTTTGCGGTGCAGTTGCATATACTACATCCCCATAATCAATTATTGGCATCAGCATTTGCTGTAAAATCTTTTCCATTGCTGTAGGGCTGAGGCAGGATTTGTTTCTGTACAGGGCACCTAGTTTTGGATAAAGTTTAGATGCAAGTTTTTCTATGTGGTGGACAAAAGATAGATTGGGGTCTAACAAGATACCCAAGTATTTGAAAGAGTGGACTGCGTTCAGTGTGCAATTTTATTTTATTTTAGATGGGAATTTTGTAGTTTGTGTAATTTAGGTCCCGTTCCAAAGATCATTGTGACAGTTTTGTCAGTGTTTAGGAAGAGTTTGGTTTTTGAGATCCACTTGTTTACCTCTGTGAACTGGTCTTGGAGCACTGCTTCAAGCTGCGGTAGATCGGATTTGCTTGCATAGATTACTGTGTAATCTGCGCACATGTGTACAGTTAAGGATTTGCAGACATTAGGCAGATCACTTATAAATAATGTGAATAGTAGGGAGCCGAGAATGGAACCTTGGGGAACACTACACGTGACTTTGCAGAGAGCAGTGGGACAGCTGAAAATGAGGTCTGTGTATTGCTTGCAAGTCTAGGACAGATATACTTTAAATCAGGCTAAGGGAGAGAGATATATTAGCGTCAGATGGGCCTGCAAAAAAGTTAAGGAATGGGGATGGTGTATCTATGGACATTAGAGCTAAGGGTCATTCAAGCAAAAACACAGGGAAATATCAAAATTGCAGAGATAAGACAGAGGTATCCATATAGAGAAATAAAACCATTAAACAATGAAAAAGAAAGATATATGAGCCTGAGCGGGTTAAACTAACTTTTAATATAATGGACAGACATAATGGTGATAAAATATGCAGTTAAAATAAAAAAATAAAAATAATAACCAATAAATATAACAGCACACACATCAGAAATAACAGGGTAGGTAAAATATAATGAGGTAACTAACTTCCAGAGGCTACATGTTTGCAGAGAACAGTGGGACAGCTGAAATTGACAGCTGAAATAATGTGTCACAGAGATGTGCTAAAACGCCAGTGGCCAACTGATGGAGGACCTGCAAAACCTCTCTGGCCTATCCAGGATTTTGGAACTCATTGCCAGACTGGAATTGAGCCCTGGTGTGCCCGGGGGGGGGCGGCCAACCACCATAGGACCGACAAAACCTCTCCGGCCTATCCAGACTCCTGGATCTCAGCGCCAGACCGGAATTGAGCTCCGGTCTGCTGGGGGCTGCTGACCGCTGGAGGAACTGCAAAACCTCTCTGGCCTATCCGATCTCCTGGATCTCAGCACCGGACTGGAATTGAGCCCCGGTCTGCCCAGGGGCAGTCAACCACCATAGGACTGACAAAACCTCTCAGGCCTAACCAGGCTCCTGGAACTCAGCGCCGGTCCGGAATTGAGCTCCGGTCTGCTGGGGGCTGCTGACTGCTGGAGGAACTGCAAAACCTCTCTGGCCTATCCGAGCTCCTGGATCTCAGCACCGGACTGGAATTGAGCCCCGGTCTGCCACTACTTAAATGGGGTGTTGATCGAGTAGGGTACAAGGGATCAAGTCGGTCTTTTAGTATGTTGTCTGCAATTTGATGAGGCACCTAGGAATACCACTTGTTTGGGGATACTACCTTCTGGGAGATCGGGGAACAGTTTAAATCTGTGAGCCCTAATTTACTATCTCAATTTCTCATGCAGGACAAATAGGACAAATCTCATTAATAACATACAGTAGAGAAATTAAACTGTCAGATATGCATATCAGGAAACCAAAAAATCAAAATAACAGGGAGCCAACAATAATTAGTAATTAAACAATGATGCTCAGTGTTTTTTGTGCATGTCAGAAAGGCCTGTCCTCTGTGTCTCTCTGTTAGTAATATTTATGTAATGTGAAAGGCGTGCTTTAGCTGAGATTAAATCTATCATGATGGCATTTCCCCTAGACACAAACAACTCAGAATGGAAGAGAATATGTTATTCAGATATGTATAGCATGTACATCATCTATATAAAGCAGGGTTGCTACCTCGGCCATGTTTTTCTGGACAGATATGATTTACACATGCTGCAGGGTGTGCAGGGAGGAACATAAATAGTGCTGTCCAGAAATATGTTCCTCCCTGCAGCATGTTTAACTCATAGCAGCATGTTTAACTCATAGCTATCCAGGAAAACATGGCTATGGAGGTAAGGTTGCCATCTTTTCTGAAAAAACAATACTGGCCATAAATAAATATACATCATAAATCAAGAACTAAAGCTTCTAGGACAGATTTTAAATAAAAAATTGTATATAATTAGATTCAAATACACTTCATAGCATCTTTATTTCTAACTTTGACCGGAACCCTAAAAATACCATCCGTGTCGGTAAAATACCGGTAGGTAGCGACCCTATACAGAGGTGCCAAGCCGAATATGAAGTGATGGTTCACTGTTTCATTCCATAAAAGTAACAATTGTGCACTTGTTGTGGGGAATAGGAAGATGTTGGGTGACAACGCCATAATATTCATTGTTTAACATAAAAAAATAAAAGCAAATTTTGAGTAAAATGTACATATTTCTCTAAAGCATGAGTCACCACAGATAATTATAAAATCAACTCATTAATATTTAAGGTTCTCGGAAGAATTCCTTAAAACTATAAAAGTCAATTTTTTTTTTGTCGACTTCTTCCCTTGATCTTCACTAAAAACCAGAGACAAGACACATTATAGATTTGTCTTTGAGGTTTTGATTTTGCACTGAATTAATAATTAACGAGAAAAAAACTCATTTTCAGGATCTGTGGAGCGCATCAGTATTGACTGCTTAAGAGCTACTTTAAGATGCGCAAAAGTCTTGAAGTAAATTAGAATTTGCTATAAAACAGGAGATGGAGAAATAGAGCGAATTAAAGTATTTTGGTAAAACCTGTGTATCTGAAACACAACAGGGAATGTATAGTTTAAATAAACTATTTAGTCATAAATTGAGGATCAAAGTCCTTCTATCAAGAATTCAATATCCTGTTCTGGAAGTGCTGTTTATTATCTCTGTTTACAGGGAAGTAATTTTAAATTGTTTGTTTAAATTAGTAAATAAACTCATGAGATGGGACTGATTTCCTCTGTCTGGTCTCTGCTGTCTGATATAACTGTATGTTATAAAATTAAAGGGACATGAAACCTAGATATTTTCTTTCATGATTCAGGTAGAGCATGTGATTTTAAACAGCTATCCAATTTACTTTTATTATCTAATTTGTTTTGTTTCCTTCTTATCCTTTGTTGAAAAGGACACCTAGAGGCATATTTATCAAATGTCTGTCGGACCTGATCCGACAGTACGGATCAGGTCCGACAGACATCGCTGAATGCGGAGAGCAATACGCTCTCCGTATTCAGCATTGCACCAGCAGCTCACAAAAGCTGCTGGTGCAACGCCACCCCCTGCAGAGCAGGGAGGTGTCAATCAACCCGATCGTACTTGATCGGGTTGAATTTAGGCGATGTCTGCCCGAATGCTCAGAGCTCTGAAGACTCGCCAGAAACACGGGCCCTCAAGCTCCATTCGGAGCTTGATAAATGGGCCTCCTAGGTAGGCTCAATAGCTCAGCTGCAAATTGGTGGTTGCAAATATATGCTTCATGTTATTGGCTCATCCAATGCATTCAGCTAGCTCTCAGTAATGCATTACTGTTTTTTAAACAAAGGATACTAAGAGACTGAAGCAAATTAGATAATAGAAGTGAATTGGAAAGCTGTTTAAAATTGTAATCTCTATCTGAATCATGAAAAAAACATTTTGGATTTCATTTCATGTCCCTTTAAACCTAGGTATATTTAATTATTTTAATTATACTTATACATTGTTATTTAATTTCATCTACAACTGTCCCTAAATTTGTTTTTATTCTGCAATACTTACTAAAAATAAGTGACCCAGTAGAGTATTTTAAGATCATTTTAAACTTCCTGTGAACTACACTTATCTGAGTTCCTGGAACAAACAGTAAGTAGGGGGTCAAGTGCAGATGTAAGCAGTATATTAAATAATTTAGTAAATGTCATCTAGTTTTGTATAGATAAGTAGAAATAATTAGAGTGAAAGTAAATTGTACCACATATATCCAATTATATGCTTGACATTTACAATTTATTGTCTGCAAAAAATAAATAAAAATCTATCATAAATAAAAAGCCTGAAGCAAAATGAATATTATTACCACTTCCAGTATAAAAAAAAAGCTCTCCTACTAATATGTCCCTGGGTCATGAGAGTTAGCAGTAAGCTACCATGGATGTTACATTACCTGGACAGTCCTGTATGGTCCAACTGCTTAGGAAACACCAGCCATTGAGTGATGCCAGCAGTAAAGATTTCCTTTTGCTTCTAAATCTGTATGTTATTTTTTTTTATTCCTAATAGCTGATAATTTAAATCTTCCTCTTACAAAGGGCCAGATTACAAGTTGAGCGCTAAATATCGATTTCACAAAAGCGATATTGGCGCTCCATTGAGTAAAACCAGCGCACGCTAATGTGCGCTAGTATTACAAGTTGATTGCAATGCAAACACAAGTTTGCTTCCATAGGCACCAATGGGAGCCTCGTTCTCATGCCGTCAGACACGGGCATGATAACCTTGCGCAGCGAAGTGGGTAAGTAGCGCAGGGATGACAGCAAATGTTAAATATATACAGTATGTATACGACTATATACATATACATATATGTGTTACTATGTGAATATTCATATATTAACACATACATATATATGTATATATGCGTACCCCACACCCTCCAACTTTTAGCTCTAAAAACTGCCTAGTGCAGTTGTTTTTTATTTTTGAATAAAAAGAAGCTAATTTTTCTTTTAATAAAAAACTATAATACCCTCTATTTTGAGGGCATTTGGGAGATCTGATCTTTGGTTCATTTTCTGAGCACTAATTGCTCCGTAAACTCGCAATTGCAATAACCTGCCACTTGTAATGCAGATTTCAGGGTTAAATTACAGGAAAAAGGGGACAAAAGAAATACAAGTATATTGCATATTTTTTGCTACACACAATTAAACATTATGGGCACTGACAGTTATGTGCAAGAGAAAAGGGTTTATCACTGCTATTTGCATGCGTCGTATGTGACGCTCGTATTGCAAGTTGAAAGTAAACGCGATCGCTTGAGCGCAATTGAAGCGTGTCCTCAGAGCTTTGGTTAACTGTTTTGCAAAATAAAAAGTGTCACAAAAGACATGAAAAGTACATTTAAAAGTCCAATTACACTCATAATAACACCATCTAATAAAAATGATTAAAAGAAATGATGGCACAAAAAAGATATGACATCTCAGGTGTTAGAAAAACAAGACAGGCAAAGGTCTTTATTTAACATACATATACATGTCTAAATATGTTTATGTATGTTTATATGTATGTTTATATGTGTGTTCAAAGAAAGTAGAAATGGGGTTTAAAGATCCTGAATGTATAAATCACCAAACATATATGACAAATAAGTATTGCTGAAATCAGACCGCTGCAAATACTCTAACGTACACCAACCACATAACCACAATTCCAATAAATTGTACAATCCCAAATAATCCAAGGCAACCTTACCAGGGAGCAGAGATCTTATTAATAGACCACTTAGATCTCTTTCACCGAGCCCGTCGGCATCTCTCACCCTCTATGGCAGGTAATCCACAAACGAGTGCCTGGATGATAAGGATGACGCAATGGACATCACCAAAGGGGGATGGTCATTCATGCTGGTCACTCAGGCTGTACGGAGATGTCAATAGCGGTAATGGAAAACACAGCTACAAAGTCGTTCGTGCTGGGAGCAAAAGCCAACTGGTATAGAACATGAAAAAAAGAAGAAAAACGGCTCGCTCCTAAATAAAAATATGAAAATTTATTAATCCAATTAAAAATCCAGGAGGACACAATGGTAGATTGAGCGTAGCACCACCGGCTTACACGTTTCGTCTGAACGCCGTGATCAATGCCATAAGGTGCTACGCTATACACAGAGCTTAAAAAGGTAATTGATTTATTCCTATTGGTTAAAAGAAATTTTAGATATGCCCATTCCACAGGTAACACCATGACACAACAAGTGAAACTTCTAAGAATCAAAACGAATTTAGTTACAAATAATTGAGTAACAATAATAACAACAATTCGCTGAGCAAAATGAAATACATATTTACAGTAATAAACCCCTTAGAACAAATACAAGTATATAAATAAACAACACATATATTAATAATACAATATTGCAAAAAATGGGAATGAAATAGATACAAGCAATACTAAACAAAAATTGTACAAATATGATGTTATTAACATTTGTATACGAAAGATAAAAAAACTTGACAAAAATTAACAAGCCAATAACAAGGGAATATTTGAGTACTACTCAATGGAGAAAGATTTTCCAATCACATGATAAGCAAACAGAGGATCTGAGAAAGCACAAAGTTAAAGCACAATATAGTGCATAGTGCTACAAAAAAGTTACATATGATGAAATCAACATAACAATAACTAGTTTATATTAACAGCTAATATATGAAGCATATAATAGATATTAACAATGCTGTATGGAGATCAATATACAAAGAAGAGATTATTCCCAAAAATTGATAAGATCGTACCTTGAATTTAAACCAGAGGGGATCCTAGTCCCCAAACGGAAAATCCAATACATTTCTCTTTTTGCTAGTAAATGTTCAAGATCACCCCCTCTAATAGGTGTCCTTACTTTTTCTATTGCACACAATCTCAAAGTATTAAGAGAGCTATTATGAAAAGTAGCAAAATATTGAACAAGAGGAGTTGTAGATTTGCCATTAGTAATAGTAGAAAAATGCTCCCTCATGCGGGAGTTGATGTCTCTACTAGTGAGACCCACATATTGAACCTTGCACTGAGTGTAGGTAATGAGGTATATCACACTCGTGGCAGTACAGTTAAGGCATGATTTAATATCAAATATCTCCTCTGTGACTTCAGATTTATAGTTAGTAGTTACTGACATGTAATCACAAGGCTTGTATCTTCGATGTCCACATCTATACATGCCTAAATGACGTAACCATGAGCTAGAAACCTCTGTGGTTTGTTTCAATTGAGTGGGAGAAAGGATAGACGTGAGGGTACGACACCTTCTATAAGAAAACCTTATACCTTTCGATACAACCACCTGCAATGCATCATCTACTACTAACATAGAAAAAATGTTTTTTTTACAATATTGCAGATATCAGAATACTTAGCAACAATAGGTGGTTATAAAGTTAGTACCCTCAAATCTATCCCCTCTTTTAGTTTTCTTTGTTTTGAGTAGAGTTTCTCTGGAATTGGACTGAACACAATTTCTTGCCCTTTTGATATCTTTTGTTGGATAAACCCTTTCTTTAAGTCTATGCTCCAAAAGGTTAGCCTCGACCTCAAAACCAACTTGCTCACTACAGTTCCTCCTAATTCTTGTGTACTGACCTTTGGCTACTGCAAATGAAACATGACTGGGGTGGCAACTGGAACCATGTAACAACATGTTTCCAGAAATTGGTTTTCTCTATACTCCAGTAACAATTTTACCTTCCTATTCCCCTGTAAGTAGTAAATCCAGATAGTTCATCCTATAAGCTTTATACTCATAAGTAAATTTCAGGCCTAATTTATTGTTGTTAAGATAAGCAATAAAACAAGAAATTAAATCTGTTGGAACTGTCCAAATCAATAACAAATCATCTATAAACCGTTTATAAAACTTTATACTTGATTTATAGGGGTTTCTATCTCCAAAAATATGCACCATTTCCCACCAACCTAAATATAAGTTGGTGTAGGAGGGCCAAATTTAGCCCCCATGGCCGTGCCACACTTTTGGAGATAGAAACAATCCTCGAACCTGAAAAAATTGTGAGTAAGCAAAAACTGAACAATCCTAACTATAAATGATTGAAAATCCGCCGTATAGTCAGTGAAATTGCGTAGGAAAAATTCAACTGCCTTTATACCCTCCGAATGGGTTATCGAAGAGTACAACGAAACAGCATCAATAGTGAGCCAAATGGACCTCTTATCCCAAGTCACTCGACTGATCAAATTCAAAACATGTTTAGTGTCCTGTATAAAAGAAGGTAAGGAACAAACCAGAGGCTGCAGAATAGAATCAAGCCACTGCGAAACATGTTCAAGTAAAGAATCCACTCCGCTCACTATCGGCCTACCCTGGACATTAACTAGGGACTTGTGGACCTTCGAAAGATGGTGGAACCATGGTGTCTTAGGGCACTTGACATCCAAATATTCAGCAATTTTCTGATCTAGAAAACCATGTTTAACACCATCGTCCAGAATAGCCACAAGTTCCTTCCTATACCTTAGTGTAGGGTCCCTGGGCAATACCTCATAGTCATTGGGATTACCACGCTGTCTCAAGGCTTCAGAAACATAATCAATCCTAACCAGGACAACAACAGACCCACCTTTGTCTGCCTGGCGTATGACCAAAGTTTTATTTGTCTCCAAAGATTTTAATGCTTCTTTCTACACCTTGGACAAGTTGGTTTTTATATGTTTCTTAGAAGCCTTAAGAGTTAAAAGATCACTTTCTACTCTTTTGTGAAATGTTTCCAAAATGCCACCCCTGCTATGTATAGGGTACAATTTAGAGCTACAGAAACAAGCATTAAAATCTTTGGAGACTAATCAAACTCCCGCATGAGGGAGCATTAAAGTGAATGTAAATTTTGATGCTAAAGTGCCCGGTTTTTCAAACTTCGATTAAAATCAGGGGCACTTTAATTCATCAAAATTTACATTTCTTTCCTGTTGTGAAAAAACTTTTAAACCTTTTAAACTTCACAGCAGTTCCAGCTTCCTCCACTCGTTTCAAAGCCTCTTCCTGGGTCTAAAATGAGGCATCTGGCTTCCTCCAATCACAGCGTTGAATCAGACACTGATTCCCCCAGGGGGGAAACTGTGATTGGAGGATGACCTATCAATCATTTCTGACATCAGAAATGGCTTGTGAGACCGGAGGAAGCTGGAGCTGCTGTGAAGTTTAAAAGGTAAGTATTTTTTCACAACAGGAGTGAAATGTAAATTTTGATGAATTAAAGTGCCCCTGTTTTTAATCGAAGTTTTAAAAACTGGGCACTTTAGCATCAAACTTTACATTCACTTTAATATATGTGTTGTTTATTTATATATTTGTATTTGTTCTAAGGGGGTTTATTACTGTAAATATGTATTTCATTTTGCTCAGCGAATTGTTGTTATTATTGTTACTCAATTTTTTGTAACTAAGTTCGTTTTGATTCCTAGAAGTTTCACTTGTTGTGTCATGGTGTTACCTGTGGAATGGGCATATCTAACATTTCTTTTAACCAATAGGAATAAGTCAATTACCTTTTTAAGCTGTGTGTATAGCGTAGCACCATATGGCTATGATTATGGCGTTCAGCCAAAACGCGTAAACCGGTGGTGCTAAGCTCATTCTACCATTGTGTCCTGGATTTTTAACTGGATTAATACATTTTCATATTTTTATTTAGGAGCGAGACGTTTTTTCTTCTTTTTTTCATGTTTATAAGTGTGTACAGATGGATTTATATGTGTATATATGTATTTACAAACAATTATACACATATAAACACATAAATACATATGTATACATATAAAGAAATATGTATTTATGAATAAATAGAACATACTCTGCAGTTTTTTTTATCTCTTATCACACTATAGAAAAAAATTAAATAAAAAAATGTTTTAAATTCTATGCTTCAAAAACTAAGACCACAAGATTACTTTTGAGCACAATTACTAAAAACTACTAAATTAAATGATCTCACCCTGCAATATTAATTTTAAATTGAATTATCATTTATTAGAAACAGACTAAAAGGTATTCCAAGTCCCAGTCCATTGTATTTCTTGGACTGTTTCCAATGGCGCTAACAGAATTTAATAACTTCTTTTCTGAGTTAATAGTATAGTATAAAAAGGTCTGGATACATATTTCTCATTGAAGAGCCACATCAACCCCATCTTTATCAATTTTATTTCATGCAGTTATGTTTTATATATAAAATAACCTTCTACTCCAAATATGATTTAATTTAAAAGATGGTCAGTAATTATAGAGTGGATACATTTCTGAGTATTAGCATTTACTGCTTGCAGCTGCATTAGTTGTTCAAAGTTTATTAAATATTCATAGACTTCTGTACATGCAGATTGTGAAAGGGAACAAGGTATTGGTAGTGCCCTTGAGGCTTTATAAAGACTTATTGTAATATTTAACAGTACGTTAATTACATACAGTGGGGCAAAAAAGTATTTAGTCAGCCACCAATTGTGCAAGTTCTCCCACTTAAGAAGATGAGAGAGGCCTGTAATTTTCATCATAGGTATACCTAAACTATGAGATACAAAATGTGGAAACAAATCCAGACAATCACATTGTCTGATATGGAAAGAATTTATTTGCATATTATGGTGGAAAATAAGTATTTGGTCACCTACAAACAAGCAAGATTTCTGTCTCTCACATACCTGTATCTTCTTCTTTAAGAGGCTCCTCTGTCCTCCACTCATTACCTGTATTAATGACACCTGTTTGAACTTGTTATCAGTATAAAAGACACCTGTCCACAACCTCAAACAGTCACACTCCAAACTCCACTATGGTGAAGACCAAAGAGCTGTCGAAGGACACCAGAAACAAAATTGAAGACCTGCACCATGCTGAAAAGACTGAATCTGCAATAGGCAAGCAGCTTGGTGTGAAGAAATCAACTGTGGGAGCAATAATTAGAAAATGGAAGACATACAAGACCACTGATAATCTCCCTCGATCTGGGGCTCCACGCAAGATCTCACCCCGTGGGGTCAAAATGATCACAAGAACGGTGAGCAAACATCCCAAAACCACACGGGGGGACCTAGTGAATGACCTGCAGAGAGCTGGGACTAACGTAACAAAGGCTACCATCAGTAACACACTACGCCGCCAGGGACTCAGATCCTGCAGTGCCAGACGTGTCCCCCTGCTTAAGCCAGTACACGTCCAGGCCCATCTGAAGTATGCTAGAGAGCATTTGGATGATCCAGAAGTGGATTGGGAGAATGTCATATGGTCAGATGAAACCAAAGTAGAACTGCTTGGTAGAAACACAACCCGTTGTGTTTGGAGGAGAGAGAATGCTGAGTTGCAACCAAAGAACACCATACCTACTGTGAAGCATGGGGGTGGCAACATCATGCTTTGGAGCTGTTTCTCTGCAAAGGGAACAGGACGACTGATCCCTGTACATGAAAGAATGAATGGGGCCATGTATCGTGAGATTTTGAGTGCAAACCTCCTTCCATCAGCAAGGGCATTGAAGATGAAATGTGGCATGACAATGATCCCAAACACACCGCCCAGGCAACGAAGGAGTGGCTTCATAAAAAGCATTTCAAGGTCCTGGAGTGGCCTAGCCAGTCTCCAGATCTCAACCCCATAGCAAACCTTTGGAGGGAGTTGAAAGTCCGTGTTGCCCAGTGACAGCCCCAAAACATCACTGTTCTAGAGGAGATCTGCATGCAGGAATGGGCCAACATACGAGCAACAGTGTGTGACAACCTTGTGAAGACTTACAGAAAATGTTTGACCTCTGTCATTGCTAACAAAGGATATATAACAAAGTATTGAGATGAACTTTTGATCTTGACCAAATATTTATTTTCCACCATAACTTGCAAATAAATTCTTTCCAAATCAGACAATGTGATTGTCTAGATTTGTTTCCACATTTTGTCTCTAATAGTTTAGGTATACCTATGATAAAAATTACAGGCCTCTCTCATCTTCTTAAGTGGGAGAACTTGCACAATTGGTGGCCGACTAAATACTTTTTTGCCCCACTGTAAATACTGTACTGCATTACTGGTTTCCAACACAAAATAGGTTGGGTCACCAGAGACTGCATGCCCCCTTGCCCACCTTTTTATAGTTTATGAAATAACAACCAAGGATGATACTAGAGGTACAAAATATATACACAATAGATATCAAATGTGTGTGTGTATTTGTGTGTATGTATGTGGGTGTGTGTATTTGTGTGTGTATGTATTTGTGTGTGTGTATTTGTGTGTATGTGTGTGTGTGTATGTATGTGTATTTGTGTATGTGTGTATGTATTTGTGTGTGTATGTGTGTGTTTTTGTGCACATGTTTGTGTGTGTGTGTATGTGTGTGTATTTGTGTGTGTGTTTGTAGGTGTGTATTTGTGTGTGTGTATGTGTGTGTATTTGTGTGTATGCCTGTGTATTTGTGTGTATGTAAGTGTGTGTGTGTAAATGTGTGAATGTATGTACAGTATGTGTGTGTATATGTGTGTACTGTATGTGTGTGTATGTATGTGTGTGTGTGTGTAAGTGTGTGTATGTATGTATGTGTATGTGTGTATTTGTATGTGTGTGTGAATGTGTATTTTTATGAGTGTGTCTGTATATATATACAACATCGCCGAAGACCAACTGCACTCCACCCTGAACAAGTGCCCCCAGCTACCTCCACAGATGCCAACTCCTCTGCTCGCAACCTCCACCACTGGCTCACAGACTGTGCCAACACCCTCGTCCCTCTCAAGAAACCGTACAACCGCCAACCCACCAACAAGGCTAGTTGGTTTACCCCTGCCCTCCAGGACTCCAAACGCCACTGCAGACGATTGGAAAGGACCTGGAGATCTAGCAAGACCCCTCCAATAAAACAGCCTACAAAGAAGCCATCACTACCCACCACCACCTCATCAAAACCACCAAGAAGACAGCCATCTAAGATAGATTCAATGCCAACATCCACAACAGCAAGGAGCTATTCACAGTCATCAAGGAATTCTCCAAACTCAACAGCGACACCAACGTCATCCCGCCCTCCCAGGACCTCTGCGATAACCTTGCAATGTACTTCCACTGCAAGATCGTTGACATCTATGACAGCTTTGCGCCCCAGAACTCACCCACCACCGCCTACCCACCAACTCCCACCAATACCTCACCCAAAACCACCACAGCCTACCCCCCACTGACCATCTGGAGCCCCCTCAACACAGAGGACACCATCAGAATCATGAGATCGATCCACTCCGGAGCACCCTCGGACCCATGCCCGCATCACATTTTCAACAAAGCAGGTGACACCATCGCCCCGAGCTCTGCAGCACCATCAACTGCTCCATCAAAACCAGCACCTTCCGGGATGAATGGAAGCACGCAGAATTAAAATCAATACTGAAAAAACCCACGGCTGACCCCAATGATCCGAAGAACTACCGCCCAATCTCTTTGCTCCCCTTTGCGACCAAAGTCATCGAGAAGTCCATCAACGCGCAACTCATTGACTACATCGAAGCTAACCACACCCTGGACCCCTCCCAATCCGGTTTCAGGAGCAACCACAGCACCGAGACCGCCCTCCTCGCCACCACAGACGACATCCTCGCCCTACTCGACCGAGGAGAGACCGCCGCCCTCATTCTCCTAGACCTCTCAGCAGCATTCTACACTGTCTCCCACCTCACCCTCCGCAACTGACTACACGATGCCGGCATACGCGACAAAGCCCTGGAATGGATCACCTCCTTCCTCACCGGCAGAACCCAGAAAGTTATACTCCCACCCTTCACCTCCAAGCCCACAGAAATCAGCTGCGGTGTACCCCAAGGCTCTTCGCTGAGCCCCACCCTATTCAACATCTACATGGCCCCTCTCGCCGCCATCACCTGACGACACACCCTCAACATCATCTCCTATGCCAACGACACCCAGCTAATCATCTCACTCACAAGTGACCCCACCACCGCCAAGAGAAACGTTCACAAAGGGCTGACAGCAGTCGCCACCTGGATGAGCTACAACTGCATAAAGCTGAACGCAGACAAGACCGAAGTCCTCCTCCTCTGTCCCACCACATCCGCTTGGAATAACTCCTGGTGGCCCACAGCCCTCGGACACCCTCCAACCCCCACCGACCATGCACGAAATCTAGGCATCATCCTGGATTCATCGCTCTCCATGGACCGGCAAATCAACGCCATCTCTTCTGCATGCTTCCACACACTTCACCTGCTGCGAAAGATATTCAAATGGATCCCAACTGAGACCAGGAAGACTGTCACTCACGCCCTCGTCAGCAGCCGACTTGACTATGGTAACGCACTCTACGCCGGCACCACCATCAAGTTCCAAAAGAGACTACAGCACATCCAGAACTCCTCGGCCAGGCTAATCCTTGACATCCCTCGTCAATGCCACATCACCAAACACCTGCGGGACCTGCACTGGCTCCCCATCAACAAAAGAATAACCTTCAAGCTTCTCACCCACGCATTCAAGGCCCTCTACAACATCGGTCCCGAATACTTGAACCACTGCGTTACCTTCTACACCCCTGCCAGACAACTTTGATCGGACGACCAAGCCCTCGCTGTCATCCCCCGCATCAGGAAAACCACAGAGGGAGGCAGATCCTTCTCTCACCTGGCAGCCAAGACTTGGAACACCCTCCCGCTGCACCTCAGACAAGCTACCGCCCTAACTAAGTTCAGAAAGGACCTCAAGACCTGGCTCTTCGACTGAACTGCAACCCTCAGCGCCTTGAGACCCTTACGGGTGAATAGCCGCGCTTTACAAGAACCCAATAGATAGATAGAGAGATAGATATTACATTTAAAAATTAGACCCTACAGCCTTGCAACTATTGATACGCCCAACTTTGCCCATACACAATATACAAAAAAAAATAAGCTTTCTACTAAAGAATAATAATAAAATTTCCCCTTTAAATTGTTCCCAATAATCCATTGGCCTTACTTATAATAAAAATGTATACTGACGTTCATTAAATAGCCTAAGCAAGCATAACCAGCATAAAAACACACTCACAGTGGGGTGTAGGCTAGTTAAAGGGACATTTTACCCAAATGAAAAAATAAAAAAATATATTTTTCGCTAGTCTCACAGATCGCAACACCAAGATTGTAGACAACTTATTAGTTCAGCTTGCATTACAGAGAGAATTAAGTTACACTGCGTGAATATCTGCCATCTAAATGGCAGATTTAAAAAGAATCCTACAAAGAAAGGTCTCAAAAAATATATTTTGAAAACTACTAATACAGTGTTATTGCTGCTCATGAACTCCTTTCACATGAGTGAACTGGTCCTTTAAATAAAATGACAATTTTCTATTGCTCTGTCTAAGCCCTAAGCTTCGGTTTTACAGACAAATATATGACAATAAAATATACTTATTACCTGAAATTCAACCCAGTGCAATAACTGTGTCTTGAAAGCACAAAACTAGCTACTTAATCTACACAAACAAACTCATAAATACTATTCAGCTTGTATAAAAAGCCATTGACAATACCTTAATATCAAAACTATGTTACAGTGTACTGTCCCTTTAAGGACTAACCATTTATCACATAACACCCATGTATATTAAAACTTCTACTGAATTAATTTACTTGCAACAGAAACAGACCCAAATACTTTTAGATAAATTTAATGATATACAGCCTATAACCATATTTTATCTTTTCCACTAACGCCGTGCACAGATCTTGCAAATACAATGTTAATCTTTTTTTTTTTTTCATTTACCCGAACATGACCAAAGGTCACTCAATCATCCGCACATTCACAACTTCCCTTAATTAGTGTTTTTTTATATTTGCATACAACAATTATCACAAACTAAAACTGCTATTAATAACACACATTCTTTAAATATGCTGTTGACTTTAAAATACAGTTATAAAAATAACACTACAAAATACCTCCTTACAACGTCTGATTCCCCAGCTAAGAAACAGAAAGAAATTTTTTTACAGCGATACACACACACAAGCTCATCTCATCTTGCATACCAGAATTCTTCCTTCTCAGGAAAACATATATTTCATAACATACCAAAGAAACATAAAAATACAATAAGATTAACTTTCCACCAAATTTAAAATGTATTTGAAAGTGTCCGAATTTGCAGAGAATGGCCATTTCCCCACAAATTGAGAAAAACACATTTCAAACAAGATAAAAGCATCCTCTGTTCCATGTTTTTTTAATCTAATCAACTCTTTGACACGTAATAACAGACACATCACACATGACACATCAAAATATACAAAATTTCCTTTTCATTACTGCAAACAAAGAGCGAAAGAGTTTTACAAACGGAGCTGCTGTAACAGTTTTTTTTCTGTTCTCTGATCTGTGTGTGCGCTCGGTGTCCCCCCCTTGTTTGCCCTCAACATTCTTTAACACAGAGTTTTCTCTTTGAATCTACACAGCAGTGCTTACTGACAGGTTTTTTATGATCCCCCTCCCTTTAGTGGTTGTCTCTCTGCTTGAAATGTTTCTGTTTTTAACAGAAACTGTTAACCCTTTTGTAGACATTAAATATGTAATCTTCTCTGTGCATTATTATCTATTTGCAGACCCCATTTCCACAACACAATAATAGCAACAATAATAAAATGCATAGCCACTTAATATTTTCTAAGCACAGCACAATTTTATAGCAATAAAAGCAAGCAAGCAAACAAATAGTATTTTTATTTCCAGTGATAGGTAACAAAAAATGGATAAATCAAACCCACTTATCACAATCTTGCGCGCTTACCAGACAGGACTACAATACCTGTCATAAACTAGCACAAGACTATTAACCTGTCTAGAGGGATTATCACAAGTGCCAACAGGACTGAAACCTTCGCACAAACCCTGCTTCTTTCTTTACTGCAGGAATGCCTTTTAACCCTTTATCATATATTACCAACACCTATTACAAAAATAAAACCAACTAAATTTAGGTTCAGATTCACAGAGGGAAAGTAGAGTAAAAAAACACTAATCCACTCACCAACTGCGAATCCCATGAGCTGACACCAGAATTGTTAGATGTTGTTTTCAGAGGGGGGGGGGGGGGCGTGTCAGTCAGGGCTTGGCCTAGGACACACCATATCAGCTGGAAATGAATACATTATTTGTTCAGGATATCCATGAGAATAGATTTCAGACCACACAGCTATGATTCCAAAAACTATTCTATTTATTGCAAGTTGAAAGGCACTTTTTATAGCCAAGAGTTACAGCATATCAGGTTAACAAGTGACGTATTCATAATTACATCATTTCACATAGTATTTCTGCAAGAACAAAGAAACTCATTTAAAATATAATTGGAAGAAAAGGAGTGTTAGGGAGTCATTTCTACAGACATACCTAACTTCAGATAACAGTAACTCTGGGCTTCAGCACAAATCAAAGCCGTTTGACATCTTGTAGAGATAACAATGCATCCAAGCACATCGTCAGGGTCATTCTCAGGGCTATTCTAGCTATGCAAGTCTCCCTAACATCAGCATATTTCTCACTACATAATAAACCACTATAATAAAAGATTCATTAGACAAGATGGATGCCTAAGACACAATGGCGGCGAAGAACAAGATGGCGCTAGTCAATTTAACAATTCCTAACAGTCGTCTATAAATCTAGTGTAGAACAGAATATGTTCTTTAAATGGATTATTATCAGAAAAAATATTGACTAATTCAAAAAACCCTAAATACAAATTGGCATATGAGGTGGAACATTTTGCCCCCATAGCTGTACCCTGTCTTTGTAGATAATATTGACCTTCAAAGATAAAATAGTTGTGGATCAATAAATATTCTACAATATCTGTCAAAAACTGGATAAAACCTTTAACAAAGGCAGTATATATTTGCAACAACCCCTTCATGGCAGCTAGGTCTTCTCTATGTTGGATACAAGAATATAGTGAAACAACAACCACAGTCAAAAGGATGTACTCCTTGACCCAATCATGTTTCTCTAATTTCCTAAGTAGTTGCTTAGTGTCCCTCAGGTATCCTGGTAATTGTTTCACAAGGGGTTGTAAAAAAATGTCTATCCATTTACCTAGATTATCTCCCAATGCACCCAAAGTGAAAATAATAGTTTTTCACAGTTAGACAGTACTAGTTCATGTGTGTCATATAGATAACATTGTGCTCACTCCCGTGGAGTTATTTAGGAGTCTGCACTGAATGGCTAAACTGCATGTCTGTCAAAAGCACTGAGATAAGGGGGCAGTTTGCAGAGGCTTAGATACAAGGTAATCACATAAGTAATATGTGGATTAAAATAACCGTGTTGGTTATGCAAAACTGGGGAATGGGTAATAAAGGGATTATCTATCTTTTTAAACAATAAAAATTCTGGAGTAGACTGTCCATTTAACTAATCATTGAAAATAAACAAAAGAACCAGTAATACATGTGTGACATTACAATGCAGGAAATTGCTTTGTTTGTGTGTAGTGTGTAGGTGTGTACCAGTAATACATGTGTGACATTACAATGCGGCAAATTACTTTTTTGTGTGTAGTGTGTAGGTGTGTACCAGTAATACATGTGTGACCTTACAATGCAGGAAATTACTTTGTTTGTGTGTAGTGTGTAGGTGTGTACCAGTAAAACATGTGTGACCTTACAATGAAGGATATTGCTTTATTTGTGTGTAGTGTGTAGGTGTGTACCAGTAATACATGTGTGACATTACAATGCAGGAAATTGCTTTGTTTGTGTGTCGTGTGTAGGTGTGTACCAGTAATACATGTGTGACATTACAATGCAGGAAATTGCTTTGTTTGTGTGTAGTGTGTAGGTGTGTACCAGTAATATATGTGTGACATTACAATGCAGGAAATTGCTTTGTTTGTGTGTAGTGTGTAGGTGTGTACCAGTAATACATATGTGACATTACAATGCAGGAAATTGCTTTGTTTGTGTGTAGTGTGTAGGTGTGTACCAGTAATACATATGTGACATTACAATGCAGGAAATTGCTTTGTTTGTGTGTAGTGTGTAGGTGTGTACCAGTAATACATGTGTGACCTTACAATGCAGGAAATTACTTTGTTTGTGTGTAGTGTGTAGGTGTGTACCAGTAAAACATGTGTGACCTTACAATGCAGGAAATTGCTTTATTTGTGTGTAGTGTGTAGGTGTGTACTAGTAATACATGTGTGACATTACAATGCAGGAAATTGCTTTGTTTGTGTGTAGTGTGTAGGTGTGTACCAGTAATACATGTGTGACATTACAATGCAGGAAATTGCTTTGTTTGTGTGTAGTGTGTAGGTGTGTACCAGTAATACATGTGTGACCTTACAATGCAGCAAATTGCTTTGTTTGTGTGTAGTGTGTAGGTGTGTACCAGTAATACATATGTGACATTACAATGCAGGAAATTGCTTTGTTTGTGTGTAGTGTGTAGGTGTGTACCAGTAATACATGTGTGACATTACAATGCGGGAAATTACTTTGTTTGTGTGTAGTGTGTAGGTGTGTACCAGTAAAACATGTGTGACTTTACAATGCAGGAAATTGCTTTGTTTGTGTGTAGTGTGTAGGTGTGTACCAGTAATACATGTGTGTCATTACAATGCAGGAACTTGCTTTATTTGTGTGTAGTATGTAGGTGTGTACCAGTAATACATATGTGACATTACAATGCAGGAAATTGCTTTATTTGTGTGTAGTGTGTAGGTGTGTACCAGTAATACATATGTGACATTACAATGCAGGAAATTGCTTTATTTGTGTGTAGTGTGTAGGTGTGTACCAGTAATACATATGTGACATTACAATGCAGGAAATTGCTTTATTTGTGTCCTGATAAAACTGTTGTGTCCTCACAAACATGTATTTTTTTTTAAACACAATCGCCTAGATTACGAGTTTTGTCGGTAAAGACCCGCAGTGCTAACAAGCCTTTTTTTTCCAGCGCACCATTAAGACAACGCTGGTATTTAGAGTTGTCTGAATGGCTGCGTTAACCTCAGAAAAGGGAGCGTTGAGCCAAATTTAGCTCCACTTCAACTCTCAATACCAGCGTTGCCTATGGTAGCGGTAAGCTGGCAAAACGTGCTCGTGCACAATATCCCCATAGGAAACAATGGGGCTGAGCTGGCTGAAAAAAACCCCAACACCTGCAAAAAAGCAGCGTTCAGCTCCTAACACAGCCCCATTGTTTCCTATGGGGAAACACTCTCTAAGTCTACACCACCTACCACCCTAACATGAACCCCGAGTCTAAACACCCCTAACCTTACACTTATTAACCCCTAATCTGCCGTCCCCGACATCGCTGACACCTTCATTATATTATTAACCCCTAATCTGCCGCTCCAGACACCGCCGCAACCTACATTATAGCTATGAACCCCTAATCTGCTGACCCTAACATCGCCAACACCTATATTATATTTATTAACCCCTAATCTGCCCCCCCAACATCACCACCACCTACATACACTTATTAACCCCTAATCTGCAGACCGGACATCGCCACCACTATAATAAATGTATTAACACCTAAACCGCCGCACTCCCGCCTCGCAAACACTATAATAAATGTATTAACCCCTAATCTGCCCTCCCTAACATCGCCGCCACCTACCTACAATTATTAACCCCTAATTTCTCGCCCCCAACGTCGCCTCTACTATAATATAGTTATTAACCCCTAAACCTAAGTCTAACCCTAACACCCACCTAAGTTAAGTATAATTTAAATTAAACGAACTACACTTACTATGATGAAAAAAATTATTCCTATTTAAAACTAAATACTTACCTATAAAATAAACCCTAATAAAGCTACAATATAACTAATAGTTACATTGTAGCTATTTTAGGATTTATATTTATTTTACAGGCAACTTTGTATTTATTTTAACTAGGTACAATAGCTATTACATAGTTAATAACTATTTAATAGCTACCTAGTTAAAATAATTACAAAATTACCTGTAAAATAAATCCTAACCTAAGTTACAAATACACCTAACACTACACTATCAATAAATTAATTAAATAAATTAACTACAATTATCTAAACTAAAATACAATTAAATTAACTAAACTATAATACAAAAAAAACCAAACACTAAATTACAGAAAATAAAAAAAAATTACAAGAAGTTTAATCTAAGCCCCCTAATAAAATAAAAAAGCCCCCCAAAATAATAAAATGCCCTACCCTATCCTAAATTACAAAGTAATCCGCTCCTTTACCAGCCCTTAAAAGGGCTTTTTGCGGGGCATTGCCCCAAAGTAATTATCTCTTTTACCTGTAAATAAAAATACAATACCCCCCAATATTACAACCCACAACCCACATACCCCTACTCTAAAACCCACCCAAACCCCCCCTTAAAAATACCTAACAATAACCCCCTGAAGATCTCCCTACCTTCAGTCGTCTTCACTCAGCCGAGCCGAATTCTTCATCCAAGCGGGGCAGAAGAGGTCCTCCATCCGGTTGAAGTCTTCATCCAAGCGGGGCAGAAGAGGTCTTCCATCCGATTGAAGTGTTCATCCAAGCGGCATCTTCTATCTTCATCCATCCGGAGCGGAGCGGCAGCATCCTGAAGACCTCCAACGCGGAACATCCATCCTGGCCGACGACTTCCCGACGAATGACGGTTCCTTTAAATGACGTCATTCAAGATGGCGTCTCTCGAATTCCGATTGGCTGATAGGATTCTATCAGCCAATCGGAATTAAGGTAGGAAAAATCTGATTGGCTGATTCAATCAGCCAATCAGATTGAAGTTCAATCCGATTGGCTGATCCAATCAGCCAATCGGATTGACCTCGTATTCCATTGGCTGTTCCGATCAGAATCCTATCAGCCAATCGGAATTCAAAGGACGCCATCTTGAATGACGTCATTTAAAGGAACCGTCATTCGTTCGGAAGTCGTTGGCCAGGATGGATGCTCCGCGTCGGAGGTCTTCAGGATTCTACCGCTCCGCTCCGGATGATGAAGATAGAAGATGCCACTTGGATGAACACTTCAATCGGATGGAAGACCTCTTCTGCCCTGCTTGGAGGAAGACTTCAACGGGATGGAGGACCTCTTCTGCCCCGCTTGGATGAAGAATTCGGCTCGGCTGAGTGAAGACAACTCAAGGTAGGGAGATCTTCAGGGGGTTAGTGTTAGGTTTTTTTAAGGGGGGTTTGGGTGGGTTTTAGAGTAGGGGTATGTGGGTGGTGGATTGTAATGTTGGGGGGGTATTGTATTTTTATTTACAGGTAAAAGAGCTGATTACTTTGGGGCAATGCCCTGCAAAAAGGGCTGGTAAAAGAGCTGATTACTTTGTAATTTAGGATAGGGTAGGGCATTTTATTATTTTGGTTTTTTTTTTAATTTTATTAGGGGGCTTAGATTAGGTGTAATTAGTTTAAACTTCTTGTAAATTTCTTTATTTTCTGTAATTTAGTGTTTGCTTTTTTTTGTATAGTTTAGTTAATTTAATTGTATTTTAATTTAGATAATTGTAGTTAATTTATTTAATTAATTTATTGATAGTGTAGTGTTAGGTGTATTTGTAACTTGGGTTAGGATTTATTTTACAGGTAATTTTGTAATTATTTTAACTAGGTAGCTATTAAATAGTTATTAACTATTTAATAGCTATTGTACCTAGTTAAAATAAATACAAAGTTGCCTGTAAAATAAATAGAAATCCTAAAATAGCTACAATGTAACTATTAGTTATATTGTAGCTATATTAGGGTTTATTTTACAGATAAGTATTTAGTTTTAAATAGGAATAATTTTTTTCATCATAGTAAATTTAGTTAGTTTAATTTAAATTATATTTAACTTAGGGGGGTGTTAGGGTTAGGGTTAGACATAGGTTTAGGGGTTAATAACTTTATTATAGTAGCCGCGACGTTGGGGGCGGAGATTAGGGGTTAATAATTGTAGGTAGGTGGCGGCGATGTTAGGGAGGGCAGTTTAGGGGTTAATACATTTATTATAGTTGCGGCGATGTCCGGTCGGCAGATTAGGGGTTAATAAGTGCAGGTAGGTGGCGGCGAGGTTGGGGATGGCAGATTAGGGGTTAATAAAGAAAATATAGGTGTTGGCGATGTTAGGGGCAGCAGATTAGGGGTTAATAGGTATAATGTAGGTGGCGGCAGTGTCCGGTCGGAAGATTAGGGGTTAACATTTTTTATTATAGGGTTTGCGATGTAGGGGGGCCTCGGTTTAGGGGTTCATAGGTAGTTTATGGGTGTTAGTGTACTTTGTAGCACTGTAGTTAAGAGCGTTATGTTCCGGCGTTAGCCCATAAAACTCTTAACTACTGACTTTTTTTGTGGTTGGAGTCTTGGCGGTAGAGGCTGTACCGCTCACTTCTTCCAAGACTCGTAATACCGGCGTTAGGCAAATCCCATAGAAAAGATAGGATACGCAATAGACGTAAGGGGATTTGCGGTAACTTTGAGCAGTAGACCCTTTCCTGCCTGACTCGTAATACCAGCGGGCATTAAAAAGCAGTGTTAGGACCCCTTAACGCTGCTTTTTAACCCTAACGCAGAACTCGTAATCTAGGCATATACAGTGGGGCAAAAAAGTATTTAGTCAGCCACCAATTGTGCAAGTTCTCCCACTTAAGAAGATGAGAGAGACCTGTAATTTTCATCATAGGTATACCTCAACTATGAGAGACAAAATGTGGAAACAAATCCAGACAATCACATTGTCTGATTTGGAAAGAATGTATTTGCAAATTATGGTGGAAAATAAGTTTTTGGTCAAAATCTAAAGTTCATCTCAATACTTTGTTATATATCCTTTGTTGGCAATGACAGAGGACAAACGTTTTCTGTAAGTCTTCACAAGGTTGTCACAGACTGTTGCTGGTATGTTGGCCCATTCCTGCATACAGATCTCCTTTAGAGCAGTGATGTGTTGGGGCTGTCACTGGGCAACACAGACTTTCAACTCCCTCCAAAGGTTTTCTATGGGGTTGAGATCTGGAGACTGGCTAGGCCACTCCATGACCTTGAAATACTTCTTACGATGCCACTCCTTCGTTGCCCGGGTGGTGTGTTTGGGATCATTGTCATGCTGAAAGACCCAGCCATGTTTCATCTTCAATGCCCTTGCTGATGGAAGGAGGTTTGCACTAAAAATCTCACGATACATGGCCCCATTCATTCTTTCATGTACAGGGATCAGTCGTCCTGTTCCCTTTGCAGAGAAACAGCCCCAAAGCATGATGTTGCCACCCCCATGCTTCACAGTAGGTATGGTGTTCTTTGGTTGCAACTTAGCATTCTCTCTCCTCCAAACACGACGAGTTGTGTTTCTACCAAACAGTTCTACTTTGGTTTCATCTGACCATATGACATTCTCCCAATCCGCTTCTGGATCATCCAAATGCTCTCTAGCATACTTCAGACGACCCCGGACATGTACTGGCTTAAGCAGGGGGACACGTCTGGCACTGCAGGATCTGAGTCCCTGGCGGCGTAGTGTGTTACTGATGGTAGCCTATGTTACGTTGGTCCCAGCTCTCTGCAGGTCATTCACTAGATCCCTCCGTGTGGTTCTGGGATGTTTGCTCACTGTTCTTGTGATCATTTTGACCCCACGGGGTGAGATCTTGCGTGGAGCCCCAGATCAAGGGAGATTATCAGTGGTCTTGAATGTCTTCCATTTTCTAAATATTGCTCCCACAGTTGATTTGCTTATTGCAGATTCAGGGGGGTAGTTATCAACGCGTCTACTTTTTCTGCCTTCGCCAGTTCAATACGCCCGCCTAAGCTCGCCTACCATTGCCGCCGCGGACCTGAATACGTTCGCCTAAGTTATAAATAAAGCTGTCAAAAAGCCGCGCACCAAGTACGGGGTGATGAGCAGCGGACTGTGATAGTTATCACTCATCCAATCTTGCTGCTCTTCGGCTTTTTTACAGCTTTATTGCTAGCCTGTCACTAAACACCCACACTAAACTACACTGTTCTTCCCCTATACCAGAGCCCCCCACAACTAAAGTTAGTAACCCCTAAACAGCCGCTCCTAGACCCCGCCGCAACTCTTATAAATGTATTAACCCCTAAACCGCCGCTCCTGGACACCGCCGCCACCTACATTATACCTAGTAACCCCTATCCTGCCCCCCCTATACCGTCACCACCTATAATAAAGTTATTAACCCCTATCCTCCTGATCCTGCACCTCGCTGCAACTAAATAAATAGTTTAACCCCTAAACCGCCGCTCCCGGACCCCGCCACAACCTATATTAAACTTATTAACCCCTAATCTGCCCCCCCTACACCGTCGCCACCTATAATACATTTATTAACCCCTATCCTGCCCCCCACTACACCGCCGCCACTGTAATAAAATTATTAACCCCTAAAAGTCTAACACTAACCCTAGCACCCCCCTAACTTAAATAATAATTAAATAAATCTAAATAATATTTCTCTTATTAACTAAGTTAATCCTATTTAAAACTAAATACTTACCTTTAAAATAAACCCTAATATAGCTACAATATAAATAATAATTATATTCTAGCTATCTTAGGATTTATTTTTAGTTTACAGGCAACTTTCAATTTATTTTAACTAGGTACAATAGCTATTAAATAGTTATTAACCGCTGGTATTTAGAGTCAGTCAGGAAAGGGTCTAACGCTCACTTTGCAGCTGTGACTTTTCCATACCGCAGATCCCCTTACGTCAATTGCGTATCCTATCTTTTCAATGGGATCTTTCTAACGCCGGTATTTAGAGTTGTGGCTGAAGTGAGCGTTAGAAATCTAACGACAAAACTCCAGCCGCAGAAAAAAAACAGGAGTTAAGAGCTTTCTGGGCTAACGCCGGTTCATAAAGCTCTTAACTACTGTGCTCTAAAGTACACTAACACCCATAAACTACCTATGTACCCCTAAACCGAGGCCCCCCACATCGCTGCCACTCTATTAAAAAGTTTTAACCCCTAATCTGCCGACCGCACACCGCCGCCACCTACGTTATCCCTATGTACCCCTAATCTGCTGCCCCTAATACCGCTGACACCTACATAATATTTATTAACCCCTAATCTGCTGCCCCCGCTATCGCTGACACCTGCATATTTTTTTTAACTCCTAATCTGCTGCTCCGTACACCACCGCAACCTACATTATACCTATGTACCCCTAATCTGCTGCCCCTAACACAGCCGACCCCTATATTATATTTATTAACCCCTAATCTGCCGCCCCCAACGTCGCCTCCACCTACCTACAATTATTAACCCCTAATCTGCCGACCGGACCACACCGCTACTATAATAAATGTATTAACCCCTAAAGCTAAGTCTAACCCTACCACTAACAACCCCCTAACTTAAATATAATTTAAATCTAACGAAATAAATTAACTCTTATTAAATAAATTATTCCTATTTAAAGCTAAATACTTACCTGTAAAATAAACCCTAATATAGCTACAATATAAATTATAATTATATTGTAGCTATTTTAGGATTAATATTTATTTTACAGGCAACTTTGTAATTATTTTAACCAGGTACAATAGCTATTAAATAGTTAAGAACTATTTAATAGTTACCTAGTTAAAATAATTACAAAATTACCTGTAAAATAAATCCTAACCTAAGTTACAATTAAACACTACACTATCAATAAATTAATTAAATAAAATACCTACAATTATCTACACTTAAACCTAACGCTACACTATCAATAAATTAATTAAATACAATACCTACAAATAAATACAATGAAATAAACTAACTAAAGTACAAAAAATAAAAAAGAACTAAGTTACAAAAAATAAAAAAATATTTACAAACATTAGAAAAATATAACAACAATTTTAAACTAATTACACCTACTCTAACCCCCCTAATAAAATAACAAAGACCCCCAAAATAAAAAAATGCCCTAACCTATTCTAAAATTAAAATAGAAAAGCTCTTTTATCTTACCAGCCCTGAAAATGGCCCCAAAGAATTCAGCTTTTTTGCCTGTAAAAAGAAAACATACAATACCCCCCCAACATTACAACCCACCACCCACATACTCTTAATCTAACCCAAACCCCCCTGAAATAAACCTAACACTAAGCCCCTGAAGATCTCCCTACCTTGTCTTCACCACGCCGGGTTCAGCGATCGATCCAGAAGATGTCTTGATCCAAGCCCAAGCGGGGGGCTGAAGATGTCCATGATCCGACTGAAGTCTTCATCCAAGCGGGAGCTGAAGAGGTCCATGATCGGGCTCAAGTCTTCTATCAAACAGCATCTTCAATCTTCTTTCTTCCGGATCCATGGTCATCCCGCCGACGCAGAACATCCATCTTCACCAACGACTTCCCGACGAATGACGGTTCCTTTAAGGGATGTCATCCAAGATGGCGTCCCTCGAATTCCGATTGGCTCCAGGGAAAGTTCACTAACCAATATCTGAGAGGCTAAGGTCAGTAAGTCACCATTGGAGAGCCGATGTAAGGGTTCTCTGCCGTGAGACAGATCTGGTGTATTTAGGGCGCCAGCCATGCTACGCTACAGTAGCTTCCTATAGAGGTGGGCAGGTGATCCGTCCCTTAAAGAGGGTAGATTGTAGCGTGCCACACTCAATGGCACCAGAGTGTTGTCCTCCAGGTTTAGTGATGGCCTAATTACTTCATTGGATACCACCTCCTGTTTATGAACCGCAAACTCGATAGGTATCTCGGCTGGAAGTAGATCTGTGTTCACCAGGTCTTGACCCGGAGAGTAAAGCGCTCCCTCCACAGATTTCCATAGTTGCACATGGTGTGTATTTAGTAAATCCGTCAAGGCTTTAAGAAATGTGAGCGGCTCCATCCTCCATCAGATGCTCGGCGTTCTTGAATATTAAGAATGCAGCTTCCCTCAGCTCAAATTTTAAGATGGCCGCACACCTATTATACAGTATGGGAGGTGTAAACTTTATAAGATAGCTCCGTGTCCTTTTAGTTCTTCTCTTCTTCCTCAAAACTCCCAGCATGTGTCCCGATGCTTTTAGCTACTATTTTATAAGATTTTGGGCAATACTGAGCGGTCTAAAATGTAGTCATTTATTTTCTATGAGCAGAGCTCTGTTCATGTGCGACCGCTCAGAAGCCCGGCTTGCTCCGCTCCCCACTTTTAAAGTCTTAATCGAAAGTTGTTTTTTTTTTTTTTTATCCTTCCTATTTATAGCATAAGGGAAAATGTAGGTCCCCATAAACCATGTAAATTACTGGTTTTAAAGAATTGTCCTTTCAAATCATAAACAGTATGTGTGTGTATTTGTGTGTATGCATGTGTGTTTGTGTATTTGTGTGTGTATGTGTGTGTATGTATGTATGTATGTATGTGTGTATGTGTGTGTGTGTATTTGTGTGTGTGTATGTATGTGTATGTATGTGTGTGTGTATTTGTGTGTGTGTGTATTTATCTGTGTGTATGTATGTGTGTGTGTGTATTTGTGTGTGTGTGTGTATTTGTCTGTGTGTATATATGTGTGTGTGTGTATTTGTCTGTGTGTATGTATGTGTGTGTGTGTGTATATATACTTTATATGCAGAAATATATTTAAAAAATAACAGAGGTAAATATAAAATATATTTCTGGCTACTCCTTTTTGGAAATCTGAAATTAATTGATACAGCCAGAAGATGTGGATTGTGTTTTTTTAAGATGTCTTAAATTTGCAATCACAAGGGTGGATAATGTGTAAATTAAACACATAATATTGATAGGTAACCCCTCAGTTATTTCAGTTGGAATCACAGTGTACATTTTCTCTAAATATTCTCATTTAGGGCCCAATGATCAAAACTCTTTTTTTTAGCCCTTATATTGTAATATAGGAGTCTCTCCTTTACATACAGAACTCTTTTTAGTGAGTTAAACAGCACTCAAGGTAAAGTTTGTGTTTCTAAAATTCATTTAGATACTTCCTGTTCTGATGAGACCTCTTAGATCATCTTGCCTGAGTGGAGAGCTTTAGCTCATTAGGCCCTTACGGCCTGATGGTAAGAGATTCTCCTGCTTGGAGAGAAAATGATGTGCCGGCTTCACAAGGGCTAAACTCATTGAATGCTAAAAGAAAAAGGGCGGAACCCTCCAGCACTGCAGAATCTCTCACAAGATATTATACAGGTAGATTTTGCTATACTTTTCTAAGGGATATTCTTGGCATGTCTGTATGTGAAGGAGAGACAAGCCCAGTGTAATATAGTACTGCATGATATGAGAGTTTTGTTACACTTACACTTTGTGCTTTGTATTTTATATTACTTTACAGGACAGAATCCTTTTAGTATTGTTGCATTTAAGCATTGCACTTTCTATTTTATAATTGTATACATTTAGATTTAGATCCAGCAGTGGTTTTATAAATTCTGATTTATATTTGGAAAGTTTCTGAGTCACTTTAACAAATTAGGATCATACTTTGTATTTGTGTGTATCTTTCACAAATTACATTGCACTTCAGAAAGTAGGAGGGACACAGAGTAGGCTGAATAGGTAGGGCATGTCTGAAGTTCTCTAACAATTCTTGTAAAATACTGTTTTAAACAATCTTGTCTCACTGAATTATCTTGCCAGCTGTATGCATGGGAAGTTTGCTCAAAATTCACAATACACTTATTTAACTGAGAGAAAAGTAATATATACAAAACTAGTTGTAAAACAAGTAAAATTGTAGTGAAAACATTTCAGTTTAATTTTTATTTTCTGCAAAGACTTTATATCAGCCCCAGGTTTTCTCCTGTTAAATTCTCTCTCTACTGGGAAATTCTGTATCCCAGAGAGCCCCATTACTTTCTATGTAAGACAGCTCTCATCTTTCTGGGACTTCCAGGTTCTGCACTTTTTTTTTTTTATAGAATTCAGTGAGTTCAGCCCCTGTGAAGTCTGCAGTATAATTTCTGTTGAAACTAGAGACTCTTTGCTTATTGACCCAAAGAAAACAATGACGCTCTCTTGGAAACTGAAGCTGTTAGACTTTCAGTTTTATTTTAAATAGAAGAAATACAAAGTTCAATATGTGTAAAAGATACACATAAACATATAAAGTATGAGCCTAATTTGTTAAAGTTACACAGAAAATGTGAAGGCATGATCAGAACTTGTAAAATTATAACCCTAAATACATTGCTGTATACAAAACAAAACACAAAATAGAAAGCGCAAAGTTTAAATGTAATAATACTTAGGGGCATATTTATTAATGTGCGAGCGAACATGATACAATGTAGCGTATCATGTCTGCTGCACATCGATAAATGCCGACAGCATACGCTGTCTGCATTTATCATTGCACAAGCAGTTCACCAGAACTGCTTATGCAATACCGCCCCCTGCAGATTCACGGCCGCTAGCAGGGGGTGTCAATCAACCCAATCGTATTCAATCGGGTTGATTTCTATCCGCCCCCTCAAAGGAGGTGATCAAGTTATGGAGCAGCGGTCTTTAGAAACTAGGGGCATCAAGCTCCATTCAGATATTGATAATTCGGCCCCTTAATCTGAAGTGTGAAGTATTAAAAAAAACAAAGCACAAAGTGTAAATGCAGCAGAACTGTAATGTCATCTAGTGCAATATTGTACTTGACTTGTCTCTCCTTCACATCCAGAAATACAGAGACTGCTCCTTGGAGAAGTATAGCAAAATCTGCCTTTTTAGAATTTCACTAGGGATCTCGCAGTGCTGGAGGATCATTTTATATCATCTCGTCTGAACGGAGAGCTTTATATCATCAGGCCCTCGGAGGTCAGACCTTTTCATTCTGCTTCTATAGCAGGGAATATATTTCATTTTTAAATACAATATATTTACAGTTTTGCTCTTCACTATTTCTGGGGTAAAAAAATAAAAATTTATGGCAAACATTTTTTTAAATCTCCTCTGATCTAAAAATGGTAGAATGAAGATGGGAACAAATTAAACACTTGCCAGTTTTAGCATTTACAAAATAATTTATTAGCTATTTGATAAATAATGAAAATATATTGCAAACTAAACAATTTAATTTAAAATCTAAAGGTTTTTTTTCTGTCCCTTTTAACCACTAGGTACTATACTCGCCAAGTGTAGTTCAGCTTTAACTGGTGCTTATCTAACCTCCAAATAAACCTACCTTTAACCTCCCACACAAGAAATGAATTGTATTGTTCTGAGCATCCCCCCCCCCACAACACATTAACCCAATCAGGACCTCCCCCTTCTCACAATATCATACCGGACATACCACTCTGTCTCAGCTTGCACATTTTACCTGTACAGGTGATCATTTGGAAATTGGTGTATAATAAAATAGTGACCTTTTTATGGTTGGTATTCCTGCTAAATATGAAGGAACAATTTTAAAAACCATGCTGACTTTAAATCTATAATGACAGCTCTAGTTTGCATGTGTCATAATTTTCAGTCACTAATTTGTTTGTTCAAGAGATAGAAAGATCAAAATTGAATCATGCATGGTTGTGTTTCAATTTGTAATAGAAGCATTTTTGCAATATACTTCCTTTAGCAACAATGCTTCTAGTAAAAGTGATTAATGTTTTTCAGTGGCATATGCACATATGCTGTGTGTGCCGTGCACCAGTATTCAAACACTACACATTCTCTGAGAGTCAGGAGTGTCTTGTATGACACAAAGTAAGTCTTTACAGACACAATATACACCATTGCCCCCTTACTGAGCTTGAATAGTGATGTACGGGGCCTCACAGCACATGTGTGTAATAACTTAACTTGAAGGAAAAACAGTAGTAACTTTTACTAAAACATTTTTCCTAATGAAAGTATATTGTAAAAATGCTTCTATTTCACATTGAAATGCAACCATGCACATTTCAGTTTAAACTTTCTATTCCTTTTATAACTATGAAGAAGCAGAGAAGGCGCCACATAGCATAATTCTGTGAGATATACCAAGTAACAAATAGATAACTCAGATGCACTCACGTTTAGTAAAGCATCAAGATGTGATGCAGGCTGGGCATGCCGGAAACCTTAGAGTTGTCCGGTAAAACTCTCCTCTCAGGCAAGATCTCCCCCAATGCCAGATGGTAATCACAGGATAATGGTGCTGTTTGATTCAGCTGTATTATCAACTCCAGCAATATCAAGTGTAAAAACCAAGCAGGAATGTCCAGACAAGCAAAGTAGCAAGTAGTATAAAATAAAAGTGTTTATTTTAACACATTTAAAAACACAGCAACGCGTTTCTCAGTATCCAGTACTGTTTCCTCAGGCTGATAAAACTATACAATACTTGCTACTAAATATACACAAATGAGACCAATCAAAAAGTTGTTTGGACAGACACACCCTCATTTACCTTAATTGGTCACATGATTCACAGGTATATACAAAACCTTTGTTAGTATTTCCCATATGCATGTATTGGTTAACATCATAGATATACAATAAGTTAAAAAACATGTCTATTCATATGTATAACAACAATATGTTACCTAGATGTATATATAAACATCACCTTGTTGTTATCTATATATCTGTTAATGTCACTTGATAAGAATAATCACTATTAAGCTATTCCTACGATTAAAATCTCAACTTTAATATGATTGACACTCCTCTATGCTAACTGCTCAAAATATATGGCAGATCGTATGTACATCTAAAAAACCTCAAGCACATCAGTGAATGTCAGCATCTGCTTCGATAAAATATTTGTGTTCTGATGTTTATGTTATAATACACTTTTGGCACCTCTTGATAGACATTACCTTAGTGTCCTTAATGCGGGGCTAAGATTTGCATGTGAAAAGTAGTAATTTTAGAAAGTACTTTCTCTCGATCATAGTTCATCTAATGGCGGTGAGCCGTGACAGAGTACACACAGACTACACGTTAGCCAATAAGGGAAGTGCTCGTGACGTATTGATTTCCTATGGGCACTGATCATAAAGATAATACACGCCCTTGACACAACCTGCCAATCACACAACACCTTATGTGTTCAACGATATTTTATGAACGGTATCCGGCTAGTTGGATATGATAGGGGACTTTCAACATACAATAAATGAAAGTTATACACTATTCGTATTGAATGTACATATATTTAAAGATCATATAATAGATTGTGATTATTTAAAACTAATGTTTTTTGTGCGTGTCATAAAAACATAGGAGTTGGCCATTTCAGCCAATCAAATTACAGTACCATGTTTGTGTAATAATAAACAATTACTAAAGTGAATGGAGTGTAAAATTTCATAACCGCTGTAGTGGACTTTGTGATATCTCAGTGTGTTATGATTTAATACAAGGATTATGATATCCTTGATTGCGCCAACATGAAACATTCTGGATATACCAATTGGGTACTTTATATCCTAATGGCCTTAACATGAATATGGATTTAGTAGCTTTCAACCAATAAGTACATTTATGAAATACAAATTATATGTTCACTTATGTTATGCACTTTAATATAAGTAAGCACAATCACTAACGTTAAGTATTCATGTTTTATGTTATACACACCAATTACACATATTATAAATAGGAGTATAGCAATATTATTGCACTTCTATTAATTATTAACATTCTAATAATTTTTAGTAACTTTATATGGCGATTTATATATCGCCATTTATTCTGGCACACTTATAACAATTGATCACATGCATCAAGGATATCATAATCCTTGTATTAAATCATAACACACTGAGATATCACAAAGTCCACTACAGCGGTTATGAAATTTTACACTCCATTCAGTTTAGTAATTGTTTATTATTACACAAACATGGTACTGTAATTTGATTGGCTGAAATGGCCAACTCCTATGTTTTTATGACACGCACAAAAAACATTAGTTTTAAATAATCACAATCTATTATATGATCTTTAAATATATGTACATTCAATACGAATAGCGTATAACTTTAATTTATTGTATGTTGAAAGTCCGCTATCATATCCAACTAGCCGGATACTGTTCATAAAATATTGTTGAACACATAAGGTGTTGTGTGATAGGCATGTTGTGTCGAGGGCGTGTATTATCTTTATGATCAGTGCCCATAGGAAATCAATACGTCACGAGCACTTCCCTTATTGGCTAACGTGTAGTCTGTGTGTACTCTGTCACGGCTCACCGCCATTAGATGAACTATGATCGAGACAGACATATAGATAACAACAAGGTGATGTTTATATATAGATCTAGGTAACATATTGTTGTTATACATATGAATAGACATGTTTTTTAACTTATTGTATATCTATGATGTTAACCAATACAAGCATATGGGAAATACTAACAAAGGTTTTGTATATACCTGTGAATCATGTGACCAATTAAGGTAAATGAGGGTGTGTCTGTCCAAACAACTTTTTGATTGGTCTCATTTGTGTATATTTAGTAGCAAGTATTGTATAGTTTTATCAGCCTGAGGAAACAGTACTGGATACTGAGAAACGCGTTGCTGTGTTTTTAAATGTGTTAAAATAAACACTTTTATTTTATACTACTTGCTACTTTGCTTGTCTGGACATTCCTGCTTGGTTTTTACACTTGATATTGCTGGAGTTGATAATACAGCTGAATCAAACAGCACCATTATCCTGTGATTACCATCTGGCATTGGGGGAGATCTTGCCTGAGAGGAGAGTTTTACCGGACAACTCTAAGGTTCCGGCATGCCCAGCCTGCATCACATCTTGATGCTTTACTAAACGTGAGTGCATCTGAGTTATCTATTTGTTACTTGGTATATCTCACAGAATTATGCTATGTGGCGCCTTCTCTGCTTCTTTATAGAAATTTCTTGATGTGGATGGCCTTATACCTCGAGGAGAGCTGCCAGATATCGTTATAACCTCACCCTGGATACTTTTGTGACCATTTTGTATATTCGGGACTTTTTGTACTCATATATATATGTGTGTCTATAACCCTGCTATATTCATTTATAGGTTATTATTGGTTTAACTCTACCTGTGGTGAACCATTATATTGTATATATATATTTTGATTGTACACTACCAATCTGGTAACACCATTTGAGTCATATTTACTGCATACTCTATATGATAGGGCCCCTATATTATACTCAGTTTGGGTATTTTATATTGTGCTTTTATAACTATGGACATATTTTTTTCATCAACACTGGCAACTTAAACTGTGTTTCATTATAATAATATAATATATATTACCTACAGGTATACCTCACTTTACAGCACTTCACTTTACAGCGCTAATATGGAGCTGATGTTCAACCTCCAAGAATTTTGAAACAGTACTGTACTCATCGTGAGATTGAGAAAAAGGTGACTGGCACCATTTGGTTATGCTTAGTTCAGTTTGTTTACAGCATTGCAGTGCACTAATTGGGGCCGATTTATCAAGGGCCAAATGGCCCCTGATGCCCCTGTTTCCGCGCAAGCGTATCATGTCAGACAGACATTGATAAATCGGTCCCTTTGTCTCAGTGTTGTAGTCTGGAAAATTTTACTACAGTAATTGTCACTATTTTACAGGTACTGTACAGTTTTAATTGAATACTAATTGAATACTGTGCTGTACTGTGGTAGTGTTAAGTGCTAAGCACCTATTATATGTTGTTCAAACATGTTTTCACGTTTTTAAACATACTAGCAAGTAAAAAGAAAGCTAAATCCACCTTGTTTCACTTTAAGGCAGTTTTCACATTACAGCGGGACTCCGGTCCCTAACCCGATGTATGAGTGAGGTATACCTGTGACATAGATTATTGAATCTTTTGGGTGTCCTAGGCCTTAGTTGAGGATATTAATCAAAATTAGGGCTGTAAATGAAAATCCTAGATTGCACATTATTTTTATTTGGGAATAAATGTTTAATTCTAAAAGTGTTTTTTGTAACACACACAAAGTAATATTACATAGAAATAATTAGCAATATTTTATTTTATTATATTGCAATCCTTGAGGTATTTTATATATATATCATATATCAGGGATATAGCAAAATAAAGGGTATTGCAAAATATACATGATTGTCATCCAATACACACAGATTTCACAGATCTTTGCTGAAGCTGATAGAATAGAAACAATTTAAACTGACCTTCTCAGAAATCATTTAAACATATCTAAAGTTCCCTTTTGAAATCCTGAAGACAGTAACATATTTGGTCATCTTGTAATCACTGTAATCAGCTGTTCATGCTACTTAAACAATAATTTTTATTTATATGTTCAATATATGTTGTGTCTAAGGGGCCGAATTATCATTGTGCGATCAGACATGATACGATGTAGCGTATCATGTCCGCTGCACATTGATAAATGCCGACAGCATACACTGTCGGCATTTATCATTGCACCAGCAGTTTTTGTGAACTGCTGGTGCAATGCTGCCCCCTGCATATTCGCGTCCGCTAGCAGGGGGTGTCAATCAACCCGATCATATTCGAGCAGGTGGACAGGTTATGGAGCAGTGGTCTTTAGACCGCTGCTTCATAACTTGTGTTTCTGACAAGCCAGGAAGCTCGCCAGAAACACGGGGCATCAAGCTCCATATGTCTATTATATGTCCATATGTCTATTAAGTTTTATTAGCTTTATATTGTTTTAGCTAAATCTTCAGAGGCGTACTGTAAACATTATCCATAAAACTCAGTTGTTTCTCATATTGAGGGGATTTGTGTATTAAAATTACACGGTGCATTTTCTTTTTAAAGCTGTACTCCAGCTCAGAAGCCGATGATAAACTGGTTATTATAGCAATATGTACTACAATAGGGTTGCCAGGTGTCCAGAATTGGCTTTATGAGATGATTTTTTGGACAGATATATCTATTTATAGCGAGATATGTATATGAATATATATACTGTACGCCTAAATATCTCAAGATCTATATGCGAATATCTCTTTGTAAATTGCTCTGAAAAATTGTTTCATGTGCATAAGATTGTAATGTAAAATATTTTCATTATCTCCTTTGTTAAACATGTATGTCAATGTAAAATCCCTTTGTCAGCTTTTTTTTTTCTAACACCCGAGATCTCGTATCTTTGAGTCCTTATAAGTTTTGTGTGCAATATTTTTTTTAAAATAAGTTTTATTAGACTGTAATGTATTTTTTAAGTGTTCCGTGAAACTTTTATGTTGCGGAGAACTATTAACTACAGTTCTTCGAGCGCGGAAGAGATTGTTGAGTAAAAGGATTGCGATTTTTCAAGACATGTAATATCTGCACAATGGAAATTGATTGCGAAAAGACCATATCGTGCGTGGAAAACCCATACCATGCGACTTGCCCTCGACTTGTAATCTTGCCCTCAATGATGGTTTAATCAGTACAGGAGCTCATTTATATTTTGTATGCCCCTTATTGTGCACAACAAAGGATATCAATATATCAAGAGGCATTCAAAGGGTTTGTTCCTGCCAGCAAAATAACAGTTGAAAAGCTTAAAGAGACATTTAAGTCAATATTTTATTTATGCAATATTGGCTGCATTGTAGAAGATCTGCAGAACAAAATATAAATGTTTTAAAATTGTTAAAAATGTTTTTTTTTATTAGAAACGTATGCACATACAGGAGGGACGCATACATATCTCTCATATTGGGAGCGATGGGTCATGACAGGGTTAAATATGTTATGGACAGTGTTAGGGGCCTGTCATGGGAAATCTGTAGTAGGAGGGATGACCACAGTTGGGGGGGGGGGTACATTGGAGGGCATCCATTATGCTAGTACCTCCCCTGGAACCCATTGGTGATGCCACTGGCCCCTTGAAAAGCCTATTGAATTGTGTTTTTCTTATGTCCTTTGCTGTAGCCAATTAGGGAGAACTATAAATGAGCTATTACTGCATTACCATGAAGACATAATATGAGATATGAGCACAAACAATTCATGTTCATATTTCCTAGAATAAAATTGCAAGCTCATTGTGTTTAATTTTTATGTTTCAAAATAATGTCCTTGAATGAACAACCTCATATGCACAGATAATCACCAGGCAGTACTCACATTATTATCATGATTGCAGAGTCAACACATACTTCAGTTCTATTTTCAGCTGTTAGGATGTTGAAGTTGGTTGTATAAACGCGATATCTTCATTTCATTAGCAGTAACTGTGATATGAAAAGGTAATGATTTGTCTTTTACATAGAGAAAACTGTATGGCTGTTTTCTAAATTAACAGTGACTTTGTATTGTTAACCCAAACAAAATACAGAAGAGGGGAAAAATCGTATACTTCTAGTGCTAATGAAATTATATAGAAAATTATTGCACAAGGAATGCTGTTCAAATAATGTAACTGCCTAAATACAAAATAAATAAATTACATAAATAAATAAAAATAATTTCAGTAATTCCCTCAATTTAGGACTTTGACACCCACATTTTCAGGGATGTGTTTAAAGTCTCCACTATTATTCTTATTATCACAGTTTAAGTTGCCAATGTTCATAGAAAACGACATTTCCAGTGAACAAAAGCTTTTTAAAATTGGTTCTTTTAAACTTAGTAGAAATATCATCCATAAAATGTGCACAATTTTATAAAACGTATACTGGAACTGTTTTCCCGAAATAACAGACCCAGGTATTGTGACGTGGGAAAAGTTATATTTAGGTAGGTAGATTTGTGCAGGGGGGGTGCTGAGGATAGCATCATTTATGGCTATTTCCTAAAATGACAGTGACAAGACAACTGTGTTTTTAAGCATTGGAAATAAATCTCCCAAGAAGGAAATTATGTTTTCATGTTATGCAGTTAAGTTAGATATGGATAAACTAATAATACCTTCTCTGTTACATATCACAGTTTCACTGCTTTGATTACTTCTTTTGACAATGTTAACATTTTTGCACATGCCCAGGTCATATCTTGATAAATATCATTGTATTTAGGTAAAAAAAAACTTAAAAATTAAATTTATGCAAATATAAATGTAATTTAATAAATATAAGTTAAAGAGCATACATAGATAGGCTCAGAAGCAACAGACCACTGGGAGCTAGCTGCTGATTAGTGGCGTCATATATATGTAATTTTTTTAATTAATTATTTTCAGCTAGTCCCCAGTAGTGTATTGCTGCTCCTTCAACAAAGGATACCAAGAGAATGGAGCAACTTAAATAATAGAAGTAAATTGGAAAGATGTTAAACTGTATGCTCTATCAGAATCATTAAATAAACTAGGCGATAAGCCTGCCCAGAGGGCAGTCTATGTTGAAAAAATACAAACCCCCAAGCTAAATTTAAAAAAAAAATTAAACAAATTAAAATGACAGCAAAAATAAACAAAGCTATCCAAAATAAAAATGTAAACCTAAACTAATACCCCTATAAAAAGAAAAAATCCCCCCCCAAATTAAAACACCCCCTAATCTAATACTAAACTACCAATGGCCCTTAAAAGGCCTATTGTAGGGCATTGCCCTAAGTTAAACAGCTCTTTTACCTCTAAAAAAACTCTAAAAAAATACTAAGTGTCCCACTAACCGTAAAAGACCCCCACCAAACAAACCCCCAAAATAAAAAAAACTAACACTAAAAGAACCTAGACTACCCATTGCCCCTAAATTTGTATGGGCATTCAGCTCTTTTACTATCCCAAAAAAACCCTAATCTAAAAAAAAAAAACACCTCACAAATTAAAATAAAAAAGCCTAAACCTAAGCCCCAAATAGGTACTCACTGTTCCTGAAGTCCGGCGGAGAAGGTCTTCTTCCAGACGGATCCATCATCTTCGATCTTCATCCGGAGTGAAGACGGCGTGGAGCGGAGGTGCGGAGCTGTGTTTCCGATGCCTGGATCCTCAGCAGTGGTCCTCAATGGTGGCAGTCCATGGCGGCGGTCCTCAGTGGTGGTGGCAGCGTTGTTCGGCGGCATGGAGGCTCCTCTACTTCCGATGTTCGTCATAAACTGGAGATTGAATGCAAGGTACCACAATCAATTTGGGGTACCTTGCATTCCTATTGGCTGAAATTTTGAAATGCGTGCACAACTGGCAACTGTGAAGGACGCGTTACAAATGCAATTATAGTATAGATATTTGGGGTTTCACGTCCCAGTAAATCACAATCATAAATTTGTACACAAATATAAATGTTGTCAATCTTCAGAATGTTAAATTATCATTTCAACTGTTTGAATGTTATAAAATTTTAATTCTAAAAGTACTTTAATATATATGTATATATATATATATATATGATCAAATAAATATATGATCAATTACCCCCTAACAGTAAAACCCCCAAAATAAAAAAACCCAGAGCTGTGGTGGGCGCAGAGCTGAATATGAACGGCGGTGATGATGACATCCAGCGTGGAGGCTCCTCTTCATGGGATCTCCGCTGCACACTGAAGATTGAATGCAAAGTACCCCTTTTATATTTGGATATATGAATCCACAGCACCATGACTTGTTAAACTTTTAAAAAGTTTTCTCCTGTCAGGGCAATATGTACTCTGTTTGGTTGTTCCGAGAGTAGGCGTGTATCCAACAGATAATCTGATTGGTGCCAACACCCCCTCATTTTGGCCAATCCTCTCTCGTAATCCTTCTTAAGGGCATCTCCTGGATAGTGACGCTCAGCGCTCTTCAATTGTAATTGGCTGTCGGCTGTATAAAGGTGTTGAACTGAAAAATGGCCAGTGCCTTTGATAAAGCAGTTGTGAAACGAGCGTCAGGCATTCGCACTGCTCCCTGCCTTGTGTTATAAAATAGTTAACCGTCCCTTAACCGCTGTAATTTGTACGCGGTTACGATACCTTATATACTTTTTGATGACTTAGTCTGTAATTTAAATCTAATTGAAATATTTTGCCTGCTATTGCCACACGCATTAGGTAGCCATTAGATATGGGATTAATAGCTAAACTAACTCAGCCTTTTTGGCTGAGATATCGATAGACTAAATTTTTTGGCTTTTTAGCTTCAGGTGTATGAATATAATTATGAAAGAGCAGCATTTCGCTACGGTCAGTGAACAGCTCATATTTTCTATGGGTAAAAGGATCCAGCGATTTTAGCTGGGGAACTTTTTATAACTTAGTAGCCGCTATCTCATTATATGAGCCCTGATCCAGTATATGGCTGCTTTAATACCTTCTAATAAATACCTGGTATTGAACGGCTACAAGACTCAGCTATTCTTGTTGGTGCAATTGTGTTGCCACTGGATAGCTTTAATCTCAGCATATGAGTTATGTTTAACACTTAATAGTACCTATTGTTTACATAAAGATTACTCCCAAGGTTTTAGGTCTCAGCGACTGTGACTCACGGATCCATAGCTTCATTGCTAAATCACTGTTATATCTATCCCTATACATTCTCATGTATTTTGATTTTTCTCGACATCTTACATCTCAAAGGTTAAACCCCCTTTTCCCCCTCATACACCTGTTTATATGCAGGCTAAGTCTAACATTTAAGGTTGTAGTTCCGGTAGCGACATTAAGGTCATTTATGGTAATATATTCTCAGTCACTCTGGCCAATCATTTAATTGTGCTTTCCCATGCTAGCTACCTATCTAGGAACTACTTTTCTTCAAATCAATGATATGTATCCTTATAATTGATTCAGTTTTGGGACTCAATGGTATATGGTGCAACAAACAGGGAGCAGTCATCCATATTTGTTTTTTAAGTTGTTTTTAAGTGTTTGTGTATTTACCCTCCCTTTTTATAGAATCAATAGTAATAGTTACATTTTAATTAATTATTCTGGTCATCTCTTCTTCTCCAGTAATTCAGCCCGGACATAACACCCTCCTATAGTATTAGTGTGCCAAATAGTTTTTCTTTCTTTTTTCTTATTTTGCTCTTAATATTTCTAAAGTGCAAACAAACAATAAAATAAACCTATAACGGACTGGAGCTGCATAGGATAAGTGTCATACTTATAGAAATACTGTATAGTCTAATTCCTTGTTTAGGCCTTGTGGTACCATTGAATTTAACTTATGGATCCAAAAGGATTCTTTTTGTTTTATTAAAACAATTCCCTGTTTCTTCCTCTACTTTCCTATACCATCAATAACCTGCCATCTGAATTGACATATTGTGTTCAGCCTCTAAGAAATGACTGGACACTGGGGCATTCACATCCCCACAACGAATATTGGACCTATGTTGACTCATCCTATCTCTCACCTTTCTTATAGTCTCGCCTATATACATTTTCGAGTATGAACACTTTATGAGGTAGATGACATAGGATGAGTCACATGTATAATTTTGTCCTAGTTAATGGATGTAAGAATTATTTACCCTTGATAACTGCACTGCAGCTGGCACACACTAAGCATGGGTAAATGCCAGTATTTGTGGAAGTGATATAGGTTTGACTGGACACCTTTCTGGAGCCTACATCACTCTTAACTAATATATCTCATAAATCTATAGGCCATCATAGGGGGATCTTTAAAGGTCAAATTATCAAAATTGCAATCCCTCAGAACGTTCCAATGTTTATATACAATCCTTGAGATATCTTTACTATAGGGGTTATATTGAGTGACACATGCTATGCGTTGTGACACATTTTCTTACTTATTTCTACTATGGGTCTCTTCTTGAACCCTAATTTTCTCATTATTAACCATAGATAGTGGATATCCCCTTTCTTTAAATTTCATGGACATTTCTGTCAATCTCTGATCAGTTAAAGGGACAGTCAACACTAGAATTTTTGTTGTTTTAAAATATAAATAATCCCTTAATTACCAATTCCCCAGTTTTGCATAACCAACACAGTTATAAATAAAAATGTTTTACCTCTGTAATTACCTTGTATCTAAGCCTCAGTAGACTGTTCCCTTATTTCAGTTCTTTTGAAAGACTTGCATTTTAGCCAATCAAAGCTGACTCCATGGTAAATTCACGTGTATGAGCTCAATGTTATCTATATGGAACACATGAACTAATGCCCTCTAGTGGTGAAAAACTATCAAAATGCATTTAGATTAGAGGCGGCCTTCAAGGTCTAAGAAATTAGCATATGAACCTCCTAGGTTTAGCTTTCAACTAAGAATACCAAGAGGACAAAGAAAAATTGGTGATAAAAGTAAATTGGAAAGTTGTTTAAAATGACATGCCCTATTTGAATCATTAAAGTTTTTTTGGACTTGACTGTCCCTTTAATGAATCTTCCATTACAATTCTTTTTACTCGCATCATCTGGCTGCGGGGAAGAGAATTCTTTAACTGATTAGGATGATAACTGTCATAAGCTAATAAGGTTTTGTTATATGTAATTAAACTAATCTCCTATTCAGATGTAATAGATTAAAAAGGCCGCCAGATGGCGCTATATCTATGTAAAATATATGTTATGTGAAGGGTTAATCTCATTACCCTATAAATGATCAGTGCAAACATGTCCAGTATAAGCACGATTAAGGGAATGACTCTCCAAACGTCGCTTGTGTTTGTATCTGTTATGTGAATAAACTTCTCAAAAGTTTAACAAGTCTTGGTGCTGTGGATTCATACATTTGGATATTGGAGAGGTTTGCAGTCACCTCTGTCCCACTGGCATAAAAAAACTATAGGAAAAAGGTGCTGTTTGTAAGTTTGTGTGTGCCTTTTATATTTGGAGTACCTTGCTTTCCTATTGTCTAAAACTTTCCAATCAGCCAATAGAATAAGAGCTTCTTAAATCCTATTGGCTGTTCAAATATTAATATTTTCTAATCATTCCTTTAATATTAATCATCTATGCATTTATTATTCTGTTCACATATGTACATATATATTTTGAATTGTGCATGTACTATCCAATGTTATATTGTTGCCTCGCTTTACTTATATTTCTGCTCTCTACAATTATGTTTTTTGTAACAATGTTGCGCACACGCATTGCTAGCTACTATGGATGTAACTATCTGTATCTAGGAATTCATTCACAGGATAATAGGAATTAACTGTAACATTTCCTTAATATAGAAAGTTCTTTCTGTCAATTGGCCTGAGGGTGGACGGTTCATATCTCAGTGGTATCTGTCTTATTGTATTTTCCATGGTGTGTGTCAGGAGTTGCTGTGGTATTCAAGAATTTTCACTCATGAGATGTACTTTTTTTTAATTTTTTATTGAGGTTGAAAAAGAAAAGGCATACAAAAAAAAGAAAGTATACATTGAAATGTCACAATAGGATTAATTCAAAATTAACAATATATTACTTAACAGTGACAAAATACAATATATTAATGTTATCTGCCTACTGTGCGGTATACCTCCCAGTAAATATAAGAGGCCACTCTTGGACCTCAAGTAAGAGTAATCAAGGTAAAGAAGGTGTATCTATTAAGGAGACCACTTTTGGATCTCTATTATCAAACCTCATTTTTACCATTGTTAACTCAAGCTTTATTAACGATCTAAATCTGTATAGGTCACTAGAATGAATAGGAAAGACACCATGTAGTTTGGCCCACATACCCGCAATTAAGAAATATGTAATACTATGAAACTCGCTACTACGAGGTTAAAAGAATGTTCAGGAGAAATCCTCATAAGATGGGAAGTGCAACTAAAGAGCCAATGCAAATATTTATGAACTAGGGAGGGTGAACCTCATGACATAATTCCTCTAAGGAATTATGGAAGGACACTGCTACTGCCATATTGTGCGAGATGAGATGTGCCTTCTGCTTCTAGGGGGAAAATAATCCTCAAAGTCCTCAAAGAGTGATTATAAGTGAGACAGGATGCTGTAGCTCTAATTTCAATGTCTCAACTGAAAACAAGGGACTATCGGCTAGATTTAGAGTTTGGTGTTAGCCGTTGGTTTTGGGCTACCGCCGGTATTTAGAGTCAGTCAGGAAAGGGTCTAACGCTCACTTTGCAGCCGCGACTTTTCCATACCGCAGATCCCCCTACGCCAATTGCGTATCTTATCTTTTCAATGGGATCTTTCTAACGCTAGTATTTAGAGTCTTGGCTGAAGTGAGCGTTAGAAATCTAATGACAAAACTCCAGCCGCAGAAAAAAGTCAGTAGTTAAGAGCTTTCTGGGCTAACGCTGGTTTATAAAGCTCTTAACTACTGTGCTCTAAAGTACACTAACACCCATAAACTATCTATGCACCCCTAAACCGAGGTCCCCCCACATCGCCGCCACTCTATTAAAAATTTTTAACTCCTAATCTGCCGACCGCAAACCGCCGCCACCTACGTTATCCCTATGTACCCCTAATCTGCTGCCCCTAATACCGCCGACACCTACATAATATTTATTAACCCCTAATCTGCCGCCCCCGCTATCGCTGACATCTGCATATTTTTTTTAACCCCTAATCTGCCGCTCCATACACCGCCGCAACCTACATTATACCTATGTACCCCTAATCTGCTGCCCCTAACACAGCCGACCCCTATATTATATTTATTAACCCCTAATCTGCCGCCCCCAACGTCGCCTCCACCTACCTACAATTATTAACCCCTAATCTGCCGACTGGACCACACCTCTACTATAATAAATGTATTAACCCCTAAAGCTAAGTCTAACCCTAACACTAACACCCCCCTAACTTAAATATAATTTAAATCTAACGAAATAAATTAACTCTTATTAAATAAATTATTCCTATTTAAAGCTAAATACTTACCTGTAAAATAAACCCTAATATGGCTACAATATAAATTATAATTATATTGTAGCTATTTAAGGATTAATATTTATTTTACAGGCAACTTTGTATTTATTTTAACCAGGTACAATAGCTATTAAATAGTTATTTACTATTTAATAGCTACCTAGTTAAAATAATTATAAAATGACCTGTAAAATAAATCCTAACCTAAGTTACAATTAAACCTAACACTACACTATCAATAAATTAATTAAATACAATACCTACAAATAACTACAATTAAATAAACTAACTAAAGTACAAAAAATAAAAAAGAACTAAGTTACAAAAAATAAAAAAATATTTACAAACATTAGAAAAATATTACAACAATTTTAAACTAATTACACCTACTCTAAGCCCCCTAATAAAATAACAAAGACCCCCAAAATAAAAAAATGCCCTACCCTATTCTAAATTAAAAAAGTTCAAAGCTCTTTTACCTTACCAGCCCTGAAAAGGGCCATTTGCGGGGCATGCCCCAAATAATTCAGCTCTTTTGCCTGTAAAAAAAAACATACAATACCTCCCCCCCAACATTACAACCCACCACCCACATACCCCTAATCTAACCCAAACCCTCCTTAAATGAACCTAACACTAAGCCCCTGAAGATCTTCCTACCTTATCTTCACCATGCCAGGTTCACCGATCCGTCCTCCGAAGTCTTCATCCAAGCCTCCGAAGTCTTCATCCAAGTCCCAAGCGGGGGCTGGCGATCCATAATCCGGCTGAAGTCTTCTATCAAGCGGCAGCTGAAGAGGTCCAGAAGAGGCTCCAAAGTCTTCATCCTATCCAGGAAGAAGAGGAGATCCCGACCGGCAACCATCTTGATTCAAGCGGCATCTTCTATCTTCATCCGATGATGAACGGCTCCATCGTGAAGACCTCCGACGCGGATCCATCCTCTTCTTCCGACGTCCAACTGAAGAATGAAGGTTCCTTTAAGGGACATCATCCAAGATGGCGTCCCTCGAATTCCGATTGGCTGATAGGATTCTATCAGCCAATCGGAATTAAGGTAGGAAAATTCTGATTGGCTGATGGAATCAGCCAATCAGATTCAAGTTCAATCCGATTGGCTGATTGGATCAGCCAATCAGATTGAGCTCGCATTCTATTGGCTGATCGGAACAGCCAATAGAATGCGAGCTCAATCTGATTGGCTGATTGGATCAGCCAATCCGATTGAACTTGAATCTGATTGGCTGATTCCATCAGCCAATCAGATTTTTCCTACCTTAATTCCGATTGGCTGATAGAATCCTATCAGCCAATCGGAATTCGAGGGACGCCATCTTGGATGACGTCCCTTAAAGGAACCTTCATTCTTCAGTTGGACGTCGGAAGAAGAGGATGGATCCGCGTCGGAGGTCTTCACGATGGAGCCGTTCGTCATCGGATGAAGATAGAAGATGCCGCTTGGATCAAGATGGTTGCCGGTCGGGATCTCCTCTTCTTCCCGGATAGGATGAAGACTTTGGAGCCTCTTCTGGACCTCTTCAGCCGCCGCTTGATAGAAGACTTCAGCCGGATTATGGATCGCCAGCCCCCGCTTGGGCTTGGATGAAGACTTCGGAGGCTTGGATGAAGACTTCGGAGGACGGATCGGTGAACCTGGCATGGTGAAGATAAGGTAGGAAGATCTTCAGGGGCTTAGTGTTAGGTTTATTTAAGGGGGGTTTGGGTTAGATTAGGGGTATGTGGGTGGTGGGTTGTAATGTTGGGGGGGGGTATTGTATGTTTTTTTTTACAGGCAAAAGAGCTGAATTATTTGGGGCATGCCCCGCAAATGGCCCTTTTCAGGGCTGGTAAGGTAAAAGAGCTTTGAACTTTTTAAATTTAGAATAGAGTAGGGCATTTTTTTATTTTGGGGGTCTTTGTTATTTTATTAGGGGGCTTAGAGTAGGTGTAATTAGTTTAAAATTGTTGTAATATTTTTCTAATGTTTGAAAATATTTTTTTATTTTTTGTAACTTAGTTCTTTTTTATTTTTTGTACTTTAGTTAGTTTATTTAATTGTAGTTATTTGTAGGTATTGTATTTAATTAATTTATTGATAGTGTAGTGTTAGGTTTAATTGTAGATAATTGTAGGTATTGTATTTAATTAATTTATTGATAGTGTAGTGTTAGGTTTAATTGTAGATAATTGTAGGTATTGTATTTAATTAATTTATTGATAGTGTAGTGTTAGGTTTAATTGTAACTTAGGTTAGGATTTATTTTACAGGTAATTTTGTAATTATTTTAACTATTTTAGCTATTAAATAGTTCTTAACTATTTAATAGCTATTGTACCTGGTTAAAATAAATACAAAGTTGCCTGTAAAATAAATATTAATCCTAAAATAGCTACAATGTAATTATAATTTATATTGTAGCTATATTAGGGTTTATTTTACAGGTAAGTATTTATCTTTAAATAGGAATAATTTATTTAATAAGAGTTAATTTATTTCGTTAGATTTAAATTATATTTAATTTAGGGGGGTGGTAGTGTTAGGGTTAGACATAGCTTTAGGGTTTAATCCATTTATTAGAGTAGCGGCGAGATCCGGTCGGCAGATTAGGGGTTAATAATTGAAGTTAGGTGTCGGCGATGTTAGGGAGGGCAGATTAGGGGTTAATAAATATTATGTAGGGGTCGGCGGTGTTAGGGGCAGCAGATTAGGGGTACATAGGGATAACATAGGTTGCGGCGGTGTACGGAGCGGCAGATTAGGGGTTAATAATAAAATGCAGGGGTCAGAGATAGCGGGGGCGGCAGATTAGGGGTTAATAAGTGTAAGATTAGGGGTGTTTAGACTCAGGGTACATGTTAGGGTGTTAGGTGCAGACTTAGGAAGTGTTTCCCCATAGGAAACAATGGGGCTGCGTTAGGAGCTGAACGCTGCTTTTTTGCAGGTGTTAGGTTTTTTTTCAGCTCAAACTGCCCCATTGTTTCCTATGGGGGAATCGTGCACAAGCACGTTTTTGAAGCTGGCCGCGTCCGTAAGCACCGCTGGTATTGAGAGTTGCAGTTGCGGTAAATATGCTATACGATCCTTTTTTGGAGCCTAACGCAGCCCTTCTGTGAACTCTAAATACCAGCGGTATTTAAAAGGTGCGGGGAAAAAAAAGCATGCGTAGCTAACGCACCCCTTTGGCTGCAGAACTCTAAATCTAGCCGTATGTGAGTTAGTAGACAGTAATAAGGAACTAGCTCTAGCTAGAGAAATAGGTGTATTGGAATAGAGAATAGGCTACAGCAGCAAGGTGGGTGGCTATAAATTTGTGTGCATGATATCCATAAATTAACTAGTATATATTCTGTAAAGCTTAAACTAAATAACACATGTTATAAATGCAAAATCTCTGTTTTGATAGCTAAGCTAGCACAAAAACTTTTACTGTCCATAGTACAAAAAGGGCTAATACAAACATAGAACATAAGGAACAAAACTGGTGAAGTTTGCAAAGCTTAAACTGCCTATAAGACAAGAATGTTCCTTCTCACTGAAAAAAGTCCTGCGTGGCAATGCATAGAGAGAATATTGTAGATAATAATGCAAGAGCAGGGCCAGCTTGCACAAGACTTTATGTCTGCATTTGGGGTAACATATGACTCCGCCAGGCAGAAATAATACACATTAACATATGTTGATTATCATTGAACAGTAAGCTTATATTAATCCCCCTGTCAAGGAAGCATCAAGACAGGGTACATAGTGGGAACTTAAGGACAGTGCATAAAAACACAACTTATCCTATAATAAAAGTTAAAATCTTAGTGGGAAAGGTTAGTGTCCAAGTGGTGTGCGGCTAGAAGTACCCATATGGAAGTTGCAAGCTGTCCTTTATATAATTAAATAAGCTTTAGGCAGTTTACATAAAGTCAATATATGTTAGTTCAGTAGTTTGCCAAGGGGGAGCTGAGAGTCAAGATGGTGATTTAAAGTAACCCAATGATTAACCTATCCCTGTATACGAGAAAGTCCAGTTGAGCTCCCTCTTAACCCCTAAGGAAACAATTCCAAAGTCCTACTATAGTGGTCAGAGAGTTCCATCCTAACTGACTTGTGATTGCAGCTAAATAAGTCAATCGCCAGGTTTCCACGAAATGGACTCTGAGGCTCAGATACGGAGGGCAAGCGGGCCACCCGGATCCCACTTATGAGGCAGCTGGATGATAAGAAGAAACAAGTGGATCTAGAACAGAGCCTGCTGGGGATGCTTTGCATCCCAGAGGGGCACACATGACGTCATCGATGTTGGAGGAGAGTGTTCAGCGTGAAGCCCCCATCTTCCATAGCTGTGATCCTTTCTCCAATATGGGAGCGCTAGAAAACTGCGCATTTCATCTCCCCTGCGCAGCGGTGTGCCAGGTCGAAACACCACCAGAGTGTCGGCATAGGTTTTAGCGGACTGTCAGAGCTTTTTAAAGCTGTTGCTTCTCCTGTAGCACACACCGCTCCAAGGTGTGTCACTTCTGTGGCTCCAGAATTTCAGCCCCCCACTGATATGTTAAGGGCTGGGAGTGGACGCTGGGGCCCCAGAGCGATTGCACTCCCGTCCTCCCTTACATGGTGTTCAGGTTGGTTGGGTGGTTGGGCTAAGCAGGCGCTGTTCCGGTTGGACACTGGATAAAGTTTGTCTTCCAAGGCAGCATTAGTGATGTGCAGTTTGGTTCTTCTGGGTGAATCGGTTCATTTCGGACAGTTCGATTAACTGAACCAGTTCATGAACCGATTCACCAGTTCACCTACTGAACATGAGGTAGAGGCTCTACCTCATGTTCAGTAGGTGAACTGTAGAGCCACAGATTCGTTTCCTGCAGTGCTGTATCTAAATGACTCAGTGTACTGTAACTCTAATGAATCATTTAGATAACAGTACACTGATTCAAATAACAGGTCACACTCACAGCAGTTCTCAACAGACCCCTGCAATTACATTAACCCATTCAGCATCCCATGTTTGTGTGTATATATATATATATATATATATATTTGTAGCTGTTGCTAAGTAAAAGTTAGCTTAGATATAGAGGAAGAACAACAAATTATATATATATATATATATATATATATAGATATACACAAATATATATATATATATATATATATATATACACAAACATGGGATGCTGAATGGGTTAATGTAAATGCAGGGGTCTGTACCTGATATTTGAATCAGTGTACTGTTAGCTAACTCGTATGCAATGAATCTGTCTGTTAACAGTACACTTTGAGTCTTTGCAAACAGTTCACTTCTTTTGAATCAGTGAACTGTTAACAGACTGATTCATTGCAAACGAGTTAGCTAACAGTACACTGATTCAACAACACTGGTAATATGATCCTAGAGTGAGATTCTGCTGTGTGATTCATTAAAGGAGGAGTTAGCAGAGCAGAACTCACTCTAGGATCGTATTACCAGTGCTGCTGATGACTCAGGAACTGAACTGTTTCAAACGAATCAGTTCAGTCTAATGAACTGATTCATGCAGTTCAGTGAAAAGATCCGGTTCAAATGAACGATTCGTTCATGAACCGGACATCACTAGGCAGCATGATGAGAGGCAAGTAAGCTGCGTAGCTCTTCTAGGAAGTTGGAGGAGATCTCCATGACATATATATGATAATAAGCGATAGTCAGGTATGAAGGGAATGGCACTTTTTTTTAATTATATAGCGTGTCTTATTAGAAAAACCATATGCAGTGTCTTGCGGAATATCACTGCTTCTTAAGGTCAGGGCTAGCTAGTATCCTGTCGGGGGGGGGGTAAAGTTGGTAGGCCGCAACCTTTGAAATACTCCGGTAAGCTGAATATTGCCTCAAATCCAAAGAAAAGGTATGCTGTTAAAAAGCTTGATGTACCATAAAATCTTGTTCATATCTGCAAAGTCGATGAGGTAGTAGAGAGTGGATTTCAAATAAATTTGTGGCAGGAGTTGAAGGAGCTGTAAAACTTGTGACCTGTCATGGCCGCCACCCGGAAGTCCCCCCCATGAGATGTACTTTTGACACGCAGCATGAACTATAGAGTGAATACGTTGGTTATTTATGCTGTGTTTAATGTGCTATGTGCAGGTTATTATTATTTTTATCGGTTATTTGTAGAGCGCCAACAGATTCCGCAGTGCTATAAACAAATGTGGAGTACAACAAAACATTTATAGGGATCAAACAGGTAGAGGGCCCTGCCAAGAGGGGCACTGTTGTAGTCACCTCTTATGAAAGTGATCTACAAACAGCTGGACTCTTAGGCTTACATGCTAAGGGGGTTCAGGGGATAGCAATGGAGGAGAGGAACTGGTATAAAGAAAGGTTGGTGTAGGTTGTATGCATCCCTGAACAGTAGTCTTTAGGGAGTGCTTCAAGATTTCAAAACTAGGGGAGAGACTTGTGGAGCGAAGCAGAAAGTTCCACAAGATGGGAGCCAGTCTGGAGAAGTCCTGTAAACGGGAGTGTGAGGAGGTAACAAGAGAGGAGAGTAGGAGGTCATGAGCAGAGCGAAGGGGACGGGAGAGAATCTGGAGACAAGGTCTGAGATATAGGGGGGAGCAGTGCAGTTAAGGGCATTGTATTTCAGAGTGAGAAGTTTGTGTTTAATCCTAGAGGCAAGAGGAAGTCAGTGAAGGGATTGGCAGAGAGGTGCAGCAGATGAAGAGCGACATGTAAGGAAGATGAGCCTGGCAGAGGCATTCATTATAGATTGTAAAGGAGCTAGGCAGCAGCTGGGGAGACCAGAGAGGACAGAATTGCAGTAATCGAGGCGGGAAAGGATGAGAGAGTGGATTAAAATCTTAGTTGTGTCTTGTGTAAGGAAATGTCTAATTTTAGAGATGTTTTTAAGGTGGAAGCGGCAGGCTTTAGCCAAGGACTGAATGTGAGAAGTGAAAGAAAGATCTGAATCAAATGTGACCCCAAGACATCGGGCATGCAGGGTAGGGGTAATGATGTAGTTGTCGACAGTTATAGAGAGATTGGGGGTGGAGATTTTGGAAGAAGGGGAAAATAAGGAGTTCAGTTTTGGAGAAATTTAGCTTGAGGTAGTGAGAGGACATCCAAGAAGAGATGTGAGAAAGACAGTTAGTGACACAGGTTAGCAAGGAAGGAGAAAAAAATAAATAAAAAGAAAAAAAAATACCCGTATCGGCGCTTCAGTCATGGAGAGTGATAGGGCCCAAGAGTTGTAGAAGATAGAAGCCGGTTATTCTTGATTAGGTAGAAAGCATGTATATCCACAGAGTTGCTGTTCAGTCAATCCAGCTGATGATACTGGAACCTCTGTGTTTGAATCTGGATGGTCTGCCGCCCGTAATGGAGGGTGTGTACTCCCAAGTGATACCCAATCAGGAACAGGAACTACAAAGGAATGGAAGACAGGCACAGCCCAATTCAAGTGCAGGGTAATTTATTGTACCGTAAGTGTAAGCACACAATACATACTCACAAATGTTTAAAAGAATAAACAGCAGTTTCAAACATAAAACGATCCATCCAGTGTTGTACTTGAATTCACAGCCCAAACACAAACATCTCGGTTGGTAAATACCAAGTCTGGGTGCGAAGTGCTGAAAATAAATAAAGTACTACTGATGGTGCAATAAAACTCTACGTAGGTTTCGTCTGAGTACGCTCAGACTTTTTCAAGAGTGATATAAGGTGAATACCAACATAGGGCTCAAACCGGCTTTATGAAAGAGCCTATGCAATTCAAACCCTCCATTCAGCCAATAGGATATCGTGCTGTGTGCACATGATACTGCTGAAAGGCTGAATGTAATGAAAACTTAAAGGTAAAAAACCTGTCAATAATATAGTACAATGAGAATCTCATAGTAATTCAAACAATGCTTAAAATATAGATAGTGTTTGCTTATTATACAGCAACAAGCAACAACATTAATAATAAAAACAGTACTGTTAAAAATATTAAAAATATTAAAAAGTAGCAATTAAGGTAGAAAAAATCCGATTGGCTGATGCAATCAGCCAATAGGATTGAGCTTGCATTCTATTGGCTGATCCAATCAGCCAATAGAATGCAAGCTCAATCCTATTGGCTTATTGCATCAGCCAATAGGATTTTTTCTACCTTAATTCCGATTGGCTGATAGAATTCTATCAGCCAATCGGAATTGAAGGGACGCCATCTTGGATGACATCACTTAAAGGTACTGTCATTTAGTGTTAGTCGTCGGATGGAAGAGGATGCTCCGCGTCGGATGGCTTGAAGATGGACCCGCTCTGCTCCGGATGGATGAAGATAGAAGATGCCGGATCGGATGAAGACTTCTGGCCGTCTGGAGGACCACTTCTGCCCGGTTGGGTGAAGACGTCTCAAGGTAGGGTGATCTTCAAGGGGTTAGTGTTAGGTTTTATTAAGGGGAGATTGGGTGGGTTTTAGAGTAGGGTTGGGTGTGTGGGTGGTGGGTTGTAATGTTGGGGGGGTATCGTCTTTTTTTTACAGGTAAAAGAGCTGATTACTTTGGGGCAACGCCCCACAAAAAAGCCCTTTTAAGGGCTATTTGTAATTTAGTATAGGGTAGGGATTTTTTTTTTTTTAAATATAATTTTTATTGAGACTTTTAGACATTACAACTGGTAATCATATTCAAACACAACAATAGTAAAGAAATAGACATATATAGACCACTATGAGCATTCCAATATATACATGTATATTTAAAGTATACCAAATAGGAAGTAAATTGATATCCTGGGTATGAGTGGTCATATACTGAGTATTTTGCTCTATAAAGATTTTTGATGCAAAGACTATATATTTGGGGTCAAGTGAAACCTATAAGGTAGATATATGAGGGCAGTTGTGTTGAACTAGCTAACCTGAGTTCTCAGTATTTTAATACATAAATATAGACACCTGTGAGCAGGGCCGCCACTAGAAATTTTGGGGCCCCTGACTTAACCATTGATCAGGCCCCCCCCCCCTCCTTTGACATGTGCAATTTTTGACCAAGTGACTAAAACGTATATGCACTTTATTCTTGAGTGTCTATTTAAACTAGGAAATGTTGTAAAGGTAGTAACATAAAAACACACAGACACACTCATACACTGAAACACACACACTCACACATAAGGATTCACATATAGACACTCTAGCAGACACGCAAAGAAACACACTCAGACACCCAAACAGACACTCAGCACTTGTTTACATTGACCTGACAAGTAATGAGGTAAACTACAGTTTTGTAAAAAAAGAAAAAGGAGATTTAGAAAACAAAATATGGAGTTCTGATTATCTTTTTGTAAAGGAAGATGCCAACTAAATGATAACAGCATGCAGTAGCTGAAAGGAAGGGCCCTGAAGTGCCTAAAACAATAATTTAAAGGTTAAATGGTAGATTGGTGACTTCCGGAAAGGTCTTGTTAGTCTCAAAGTCTGTAGAAAGATGTGAATAATCAGTAGTAAGGTCAAAATGTCCTAAAAAGGAACAGACAATGGACACACACACACAAACTCAAACTTGCACATACACCCAAGGAAACACAGACAGAGACAGCCTAAGAAAACACACAAAGACATACACACACACTGAGACACACACAGAAAACACACAAAGACATGCACACACAGAGAGACAACCACATAAAACACAGAAAGACATACATACACACACTCTCACTGAGACATCCACAGAAAACACACAAAGACATACACACACCCTCACAGAGACACCCACAGAAAACACACACCCTCACAGAGACATCCACAGAATACACAGACACACACACACACCCTCACAGAGACACCCATAGAAAAAGCTCAAATACATATGCACACACCCTCACAGACATCCACAGAAAAATGCACAAAGACATACACACCCACCCTCACAGAGAGACCCACATAAAAAAATACATACACACTCATAGAGACACAAACCAAAGCACAAAGACATAAACACAGACACCCACAGAAACACTCACAGGAGGAAACATTTATGCACCTTGCATCCCCTAAATCAACAGTGTGTGACATGCTTGATAAAAAAAAATTTGCAGAAATTAAGAGATCACTTTTTAAAGAATCATATTTGTAAATGTGCAAACAAAAATAATTCTGTGAATTCAAAATTGTACATTAATGATCTGGGTAGATGGCTAGATGAAGAAAAGTACTTTTAAAAGGTTGACATATGTTTATTTTATTTTTCGCCATTTTCCCCAACCAAGAGCACCACTTCAAATATAGTGTACAAATGTTCCCATCTGTCAGCTGTGCTTATGGATTTTGAAAATGCTGTACTTTATATGGTCTTGGTGGAACCATAATCTGTGGTACTCATACCATTAGATATGGTTAAATGCAGGATTTAGGCTTGTTGGTTTAGGGCACATTCAGAAATCCTCTCAAATGCTAATACTTTACTCCTTGTAATTACTCCTTTTTTTTAGTTCTTGCCTCATGGGGCCCCCCCTGGCCCATTGGACCCCTGACAGGAGTCACCCCTGTCACCCCCTGATGGCGGCCCTGCCTGTGAGATCAAAGGCCACTTTTGGACCACATAAAGTCATGGCGTTATGGAGGTGAATTTATGCAATATATAGGACGGTCAGCGGGCAAGAGCCATTCTGAAGTATTTATGGGGTAATTTGGGGGGTAAGAAAATACTGATGGAGGAGTATAATAGATAATGGTAGAGGGGAGCTGTACACATGGAGAATGAATAAGGGAGAGAGTATATTGAAATATTAAGGCAATATAAAGGAAGCTAGAGGTTCTTAGGTATTTTCTGGAGAATATTTCTTATATTCTTATGAGTCTCTATAAGAATGAGTGAAGGTACAGTAAGGTCAGAATTACTAGATATTATCAGGCCAAAGCTATTACTTCTAATATAAAACAGGCTTGGTCGAGGAATTTTGTCTCTAGGTTGTAACTCAATAAAAAAAGAAAGAAAAAGGTATAGGAGCTTGTGAATGTATCTCAGCCTAAAGCAGTAATGTACTAAATAGGTGTGTGGCTTTGCAATATACAAAGCCATATAGTTGAAGATGTGAGAATAATAAGGTTGGTATTAGTTTGAGGAGAGTGAAGTAATTATTATATATAATTACTATCTAATGGGGTAAATATTGGAGCTAGCTTGGGGAATATACTGCATTATTTTGGGAAAAATTATTCGACATGTGGTATCGTATGATTTAGCCAGATTATATGGATATCTGCAGGTATATACCATCCAAAAGAAAAACAATAATATGAAAATTAGAACCTATGCAAGAAGAATTATTAAGGTTAGCAACACCAATAACAATAAGCATTCGTAGCATTTTAATTGTAATTAATTGTAATTGTAATTATTTTATTAATTTCTGTAATTTAGTGTTTTTTTTCCGTACTTTAGTTTATTTAATTGTAATTAATTGTAGTTAGTTTAGGGAATTAATTTAATAATAGTGTAGTGTTAGGTGTAATTGTAACTTAGTTTAGGGTTTATTTTACAGGTAAATTTGTACTTATTTTAACTAGGAAGTTATTAAATATTTAATAACTATTTAGTAACTATTGTACCTAGTTAAAATAAATACAAAGTTGCCTGTAAAATAAAAATAAACCCTGAGATAGCTACAATGTAACTATTAGTTATATTGTAGCTAGCTTAGGGTTTATTTTATAGGTAAGTATTTAGTTTTAAATAGGAAAAATGTATTTAATTGTAGTAATTTTATTTAGATTATTTTAAATTATATTTAAGTTAGGGGGGTGTTAGGGTTAAGGTTAGACTTAGATTTAGGGGTTAATATATTTATTATAGTGGCGGCGACGTTGGGGGCGGCAGATTAGGGGTTAATAAGTGTAGTTAAGTGGTGGCGACATTGGGGGCAGCAGATTAGGGATTAATAAATATAATGTAGGTTTCGGCGATGTTGGGGGCAGCAGATTAGGGGTTCATAAGTAATGTAGGTGGCGGCGGTGTCCGAAGCGGCAGATTAGGGGTTAATAATATAATGCAGGTGGCGACGATGTCGGGGGCGGCAGATTAGGGGTTAATAAGTGTAAGATTAGGGGTGTTTAGACTTGGGGTTCATGTTAGGGTGTTAGGTGTAGACATAAAATGTATTTCCCCATAGGAATCAATGGGGCTGCGTTAGGAGCTGAACACTGCTTTTTTGCAGATGTTAGTTTTTTTTACAGCCGAATCTGCCCCATTGATTCCTATGGGGAAATTGTGCACGAGCACGTTTAGCCAGCTCACCGCTAGCGTAAGCAGCGCTGGTATTGAGGTGAGATGTGGAGCTAAATTTTGCTCTCCGCTCACTTTTTTGCGGCTAATGCTGGGTTTGTAAAAACCCGTAATACCAGCGTTGTTTGTAGGTGAGCGGTGAGCATAAACTAAGCATTAGCACCGCAAGCCTTACCGACAAAAACTCGTAATCTAGCCGAATGTGATTAAAATGACTACTTTGTGGTAAAATTTTATTTATTTTCGTTGCCAGGATTTTTGTGTATATTTTGATGTCTAGATTTAAAAGGGAGATTGGTTGATAATTAGTAGGAGAATCAGCCGGTTTACCTTTTTTGGGAAGGACTACTATTCTGGCTTCTATCATACTGGGCAAAAAGGAAGTTCCTGAATCGACAGTTCAAAAGGGTGACAACAAAAAGGGGGTCAGTATGTCTTGGAAAGTTTTGTAATATTTTGCAGACAGACCATTTGGTCCGGGACTCTTTTAATTTTTTAATTTTTTTATGACCTCTAATAATTCTTCCTTAGGGATAGGTTGATCTAACATAACGTTCATATCATCATTAGGAGATGCAGTATTAAAAGGCAGATGGTATAAATTAGTATAATAATCTGAAAATATTTGACCAATCTCTGTGGGGGTTCTAGCGATATTCCCATACCGGCCCTTTAACTAATTTTTCATATGTTTTAAAAGTTTTCCTTTTAAGAGCCCTAGCTAAAAGCTTGCCGGCTTTATTGCTTTCAGTAAAGAATTTCCTTTTCAAATAAAAAGCGGTTTGGTGTACTTGTTGATTTAAATGATCCTGAAGCTAAATTCTAGTTTCTGTTATTTGCTGAAGGGCTTTATGGGTGTAATTTGTATAAATTCTCCAATCTAGATAGAGTTGAAACCAGGGGGTCGATCCGATATAAAGCGTCGCCCGCAAAAGCCGGCGACGCCAATATTTGCGCGGATTTGGTATCACATATACGGCGTAACCTAGAAGTTACGCCCGTATATTTCTGCCGTCGCCCGCAATTTTTTGGGCCATAGGCAGGTATACCAAACCCGCGCAGTTTGGTATCCAATATGCAGCGTAAGGACTTACGTGGCGAAAATGGAGAAAACTTACTCCATTTTCACCTCGCCACAAAAAGCAGCCGTAAGAAGCCTTACGCTGACTATTGGAGCCCCGTAACTCCCTAAACTAACTAGAAAATAAACCTAACACCTAACGCATGCGCAATGTCTATCTCCCTGTCAACCGCGATCTGCTAAAATAAACCTAACACCTAACGCATGCGCAATGTCTATCTCCCTGTCAACCGCGATCTGCTAAAATAAACCTAACACCTAACGCATGCGCAATGTCTATCTCCCTGTCAACCGCGATCCCCCCCCCCCCGAAATCCCTAATAAAGTTATTACCCCCTAAACCGCCGCTCCCGGACCCCGCCGCCATCTACATAAACTAACCCCCTACTGTGAGCCTCTAAAACCGCCGCCATCTACCTTATCTATCCCCTAATCTGACCCCTTACACCGCCGCTACCTATATAAAAATTATTAACCCCTAATGTAAGCCCCTTACACCGCCGCCATCTCTATTAAAATGATTAACCCCTAATTTAATCTACCTACCCCGCCGCCAGCTATGTAATCTATATTAACCCTAAGTATATTATAGTTAATATAGGTATTACATTATATATATTAACTATATTAACCCTAATTATATTAGGGTTAATATAGTTAATATAGTTACTATAGTATTTATATTAACTATATTAACTCTATCTAACCCTAACTAAATTTATATTAAATTAATCTAATTCATTTATAAACTAAAATATTCCTATTTAAATCTAAATACTTACCTATAAAATAAACCCTAAGATAGCTACAATATAATTAATAATTACATTGTAGCTATGTTAGGGTTAATATTTATTTTACAGGTAAATTGTTAATTATTTTAACTAGGTATAATAGATATTAAATAGTTATTAACTATTTAATATCTACCTAGTTAAAATAATTACCCAATTACCTGTAAAATAAATCCTAACCTAAGTTATAAATACACCTACACTATCAATAAATTTAATAAATTACAAACATCTATCTAAAAATACAATTAAATTAACTAAACTAAATTACAAAAAAAAACAAACACTAAATTACAAAAAATAAAAAAAAGATTACAAGATATTTAAGCTAATTACACCTATTCTAAGCCCCCTAATAAAATAATAAACCCCCAAAATAAAAAAAATTCCCTGCCCTATTCTAAATTCAACAAATTTCAAAGCTCTTTACCTTACCAGCCCTTAAAAGGGCCTTTTGTGGGGCATGCCCCAAAGAATTCAGCTCTTTTGCATACAACAAATACAATACCCCCCCCCATTACAACCCACCACCCACATACCACTATTCTAAACCCACCCAAACCCCCCTTAAAAAAGCCTAACACTACCCCCCTGAAGATCTCCCTACCTTGTCTTCACCACACCGGGCCGAACTCCTGATCCGATCCGGGCGATGTCTTCCTCCAAGCGGCAAAGAAGAATTCTTCCTCCGGCGATGTCTTCCTCCAAGCGGCAAAGAAGAATTCTTCCTCCGGCGACGTCTTCCTCCAAGCGGCAGCAAAGTCTTCATTCTTCCGGCGGCATCTTCAATCTTCTTTCTTCGCTCCGCCGCCGCGGAGCATCCATCCCGGCCGACTGCTGAACTTGGAATGAGGTACCTTTAAATGACGTCATCCAAGATGGCGTCCGCCGAATTCCGATTGGCTGATAGGATTCTATCAGCCAATCGGAATTAAGTTAAAAAAATCTGATTGGCTGATTGAATCAGCCAATCAGATTCAAGTTCAATCCGATTGGCTGATCCAATCAGCCAATCAGATTGAGCTCGCATTCTATTGGCTGATCGGAACAGCCAATAGAATGCAAGCTCAATCTGATTGGCTGATTGGATCAGCCAATCGGATTGAACTTGAATCTGATTGGCTGATTCAATCAGCCAATCAGATTTTTTTAACTTAATCCGATTGGCTGATAGAATCCTATCAGCCAATCGGAATTCGGCGGACGCCATCTTGGATGACGTCATTTAAAGGTACCTCATTCCAAGTTCAGCAGTCGGCCGGGATGGATGCTCCGCGGCGGCGGAGCGAAGAAAGAAGATTGAAGATGCCGCCGGAAGAATGAAGACTTTGCTGCCGCTTGGAGGAAGACGTCGCCGGAGGAAGAATTCTTCTTTGCCGCTTGGAGGAAGACATCGCCGGAGGAAGAATTCTTCTTTGCCGCTTGGAGGAAGACATCACCCGGATCGGATCAGGAGTTCGGCCCGGTGTGGTGAAGACAAGGTAGGGAGATCTTCAGGGGGGTAGTGTTAGGCTTTTTTAAGGGGGGTTTGGGTGGGTTTAGAATAGGGGTATGTGGGTGGTGGGTTGTAATGGGGGGGGGGGTATTGTATTTGTTGTATGCAAAAGAGCTGAATTCTTTGGGGCATGCCCCACAAAAGGCCCTTTTAAGGGCTGGTAAGGTAAAGAGCTTTGAAATTTGTTGAATTTAGAATAGGGCAGGGAATTTTTTTTATTTTGGGGGTTTATTATTTTATTAGGGGGCTTAGAATAGGTGTAATTAGCTTAAATATCTTGTAATCTTTTTTTTATTTTTTGTAATTTAGTGTTTGTTTTTTTTTGTAATTTAGTTTAGTTAATTTAATTGTATTTTTAGATAGATGTTTGTAATTTATTAAATTTATTGATAGTGTAGGTGTATTTATAACTTAGGTTAGGATTTATTTTACAGGTAATTGGGTAATTATTTTAACTAGGTAGATATTAAATTGTTAATAACTATTTAATATCTATTATACCTAGTTAAAATAATTAACAATTTACCTGTAAAATAAATATTAACCCTAACATAGCTACAATGTAATTATTAATTATATTGTAGCTATCTTAGGGTTTATTTTATAGGTAAGTATTTAGATTTAAATAGGAATATTTTAGTTTATAAATGAATTAGATTAATTTAATATAAATTTAGTTAGGGGTGTTAGGGTTAGATAGAGTTAATATAGTTAATATAAATACTATAGTAACTATATTAACTATATTAACCCTAATATAATTAGGGTTAATATAGTTAATATATATAATGTAATAACTATATTAACTATAATATACTTAGGGTTAATATAGATAATATAGCTGGCGGCGGGGTAGGTAGATTAAATTAGGGGTTAATCATTTTAATAGAGATGGCGGCGGTGTAAGGGGCTTACATTAGGGGTTAATAATTTTAATATAGATGGCGGCGGTGTTAGGGGCTCACTTTAGGGGGTTATAGATATAATATAGCTGGCGGCGGGGTACGGGAGCGGCGGTTTAGGGGTTAATAGCTTTTTTATTGTTAGGCTAGTGAGGGGGGATAGCGGATAGAGGGTTAGACAGTGCGGGCTATGTTAGGGAGGCGTGTTAGACAGTGCGGGCTATGTTAGGGAGGCGTGTTAGACAGTGCGGGCTATGTTAGGGAGGCGTGTTAGACAGTGCGGGTGTTTTAGACTTTAGTCAGGTTTTATAGGCGCCGGCAGATTCTAACGTGGCGCAAGTCACTGGCGACGCCAGAAATTTGTACTTACGCAGATTTCTGGACATCGCTGGTTTGTGAGACTTACGGCACGTTAGCATCTGACGGCGACCTATATGGGATGGCTCGAGTTGCGAGCTGAAACTGCGGGCGACGCAGGTTCCCTCGCTTGCGCCGCAAACTGCGATCGATATCGGATCGCGCCCCAGGTTGTTATATTTCTCCCTTTTTTGTTGATTCAGGTGAGCTTTTAATTGAATAAAATCACCTCTGATGTAGCACTTCAAAGTGCAAAAGTTATAAATATAAATGTTATTTTTATTTTTAAATATATGTATACATATGATTATTTTTTTGTAAAATATATACTGTATCTATACCTATATGAATATACAGTATATATGTGTGTATATATATATATTTAAAAATACTAAGAATATTTTCTCCTTAGTAATTTTACTTTTAAAGGGACATGAAACCCAAATTCTTTCTTTCATGATTCAGAAAGAAAATACAATTTTAAACAATTTTCTTCCTTCTCTTGTTATCCTTTGCTGAAAGGTATATCTAGGTAAGCTCAGGAGCAGCAAAGAACCTAGGTTCTAGATGCTGATTGGTGGCTGCATATATATATATATATATATATATATATATATATATACCGGTTGCCATTGGCTCACCCATGTGTTCAGTTAGAAACCAGTAGTGCATTGCTGCTCCTTCAACAAATGATACCAAGAATATGAAACAAATTAGATAATAGAAGTAAATTAGAAAGTTGTTTAAAATTCTATTCTCTATCTGAATCATGAAAGAACATTTTTGGGTTTCATGTCCCTTTAAATATTTACAGTTAAAACATATTAAAAAATGTTATTAAATATTAAAATTGATTGCAAATTATTTTTCAACTTTTAAGTTATTTGACTGGAAAGGCTCCAAAGTTAATATATAAGTGTATAAAGTTAATATATAAGTGTATATATATATATATATATATATATATATATATATATATATATATATATATATATATATTTATATATAAATATATATATATATATATATATATATATAGAGGAGCAAGTAAAATGTGTCCACTCAGTATACTGAGTAGATACAAGTGATACTCTATAGTAACGATACCCAGGGAGACAAGAAAGAATATATAGTGTAATACAGTTTATTTACAATTAGGCACAGAAATGCAATTCACATAGCACTTACATTTGACATCCTCAAACTGTATGAGGTATGTATATGGCATATAGGACTTAAATGGGTCCTTCCACAAGTTAGAATAAGATACAAGATCCCAAATCTTAGTTGAAAACTTCGTAAAGAAGTTTCATGCAGCTGTTGCTTATTCCAAAGTTAGGTAATATAGTACAGTACAAGTATCACTTAGAATTACGCTAGCGAACTAGCTACAAGGAGGGACAATGTTGTATAAAAACAATTCAAACAAAGCACAGATTAAAATATGTATTAAAACGAGTAATTCCCTGACGCGTTTCAAAGGTTATTTCCAATAAATCCTTCCTCCTCAACAAAATCTTCAACAAAAAGTCCTGCTTGGAAATACTTTGAAAAACTACATAAAAAGGCAGTTAAGTGCAACATTTGTGGCGTGCAATTGCAGTACAATAAATCCACGACTTCCATGTTAAGCCACCTAAAAAACAAACCCCCGTCTGCATTGGTAGCGACAGCGAAAGAAAAAGGACAGCAACAAACATCCATTGCAGCTTTCACAGTATGACAACGGCAATGGGACACTGTGCGTGCTGAAACAACATTGACTCTGATTGCTAATATAGTAGCAAAGGACATGCTTCCTATAAGTTTTGTTGAAGGAGAGGGTTTTCGGAAGTTAACAAAATATGTCGAGCCCGAATACACTGTCCCTGCACGAAAAACAATTACAACTCGGCTTGAAAAAAATGCATGTAGATTCAGCTAGTTCTATCCACAACACCTTGGCAAAAGTCGAGAAGGCAGCAATTACAAATGACACATGGACAGCACTAACTACCGAGTCCTACGTTACTATAACTTGTCATTTCATAAAAGACTGGGCAATGGAAAGCGTGGTTCTACAGACCCGTGACATGCCAGAGAGGCATACAGCAGAGAATCTCGCAAATGTGTTTAACACTGCGGTAGACCATTGGGATTTGCGGGGCAAAATCACTGCTTGTGTTCACGACAAAGCAAGCAATATCGTCTTAGCAAACTCGGCATTAGAATGGGAGTCAAATCCGTGCTTTGCGCACACTCTGCAGCTCGCTGTCAACAATGGCATTAAACTTGGTGTCATACAGCATGTAGTGGGTGCGGCCAGTCTTCTTGTATCACATTTTCATCACAGCACAACAGCTACTCAGGAGCTGAAGATGAAACAAGCACAACAATCTTTGCCTGAGCACCGCCTCGTGCAGTACTGCCGTATCCGATGGAATTCAATATACGACATGTTTGAGCACTCACTGGAACAGAGATTGGCAGTTGTCGCAGTCCTGTCTGACAGGATATAAACAAAGTTGGCAGATGCCCGTACACTTGACCTGGCTGACAACAGTTGGGTTGCTATCGAAGAGCTACTGCCAGTGTTAAGCTTCTTGAAATGTGCTGCAACTGCTTTGTGCGGAGAGTCTGAGGTATCAATCTCTATGATTTACCCTGTCTCAGCCACTCTCCTGTCCAAGCATCTCATTAGTACTACAGGAGAGTCAACAAAAGTATCACAGTTTAAAACAACTGTATCGGAGTCCCTTAAGTGCCGCTTTGCACCTACAGGCACAGGAAAATTGCATAATGTGGCGCTCATCGCTTCATTTCTAGACCCCTGGCACAAACCGTTTACAGAAGAGACGGTCAAAAAAGCAGTCACAGACAAAGTTGCGGAATTGCTTTATCTTACGGAAAACGGTGGTGATGTCACAGAAAATGAACCAAGTAATAGAAGTACAGTGGTAAGCAGACCACCCAAAAAGCAATGTCGCTCTGTTGCCGCTATGGCAACATTATTCAGAAATGACTACTACACAGAGGACGCAATGTCTCTGCAAACCGAGCTGGACAAATACATGCAAGATGAGTGCATTCCTCCATTTGAAGACCCTCTGGTATGGTGGAAGGCAAATGAATGCAAGTACAGGAAATTATCACGGCTAGTGAAAGCATACCTTTGCATCCCGGCAACATCTGTACCGGCTGAGTGAGTTTTCTCAACTGCGGGCCTGATAGTCAACAGACTAAGTAATTGTCTACTCATGGAACATGTGGCATGCTCATTTTTCTTAACAAGAACAATTAATATAATTAAAATAATATGGACATTGCCAAATAGTTGATGTTTTTGTTAAAAACTTTCATGGACGTGCTTTGCAGATTTTGTTTTTTGTTCACATATTGGGGTTGTTGTGTTGACTAGGTTTTAAAAATAAATTAAAAATATTTCGCATTTAATACTATTTTCTGGCAAGAGGGGGTACTTTCGACTAGTTGATTGTAAAAATATTAGTCATGCACACCATATATATATATATATATATATATATATATATATATATATATATATATATATATATATATAAAAGGGGTGAGTCAGTGCTTGGAGATGTGGTGCTAGAGTACAGTAATGAACCGGGCACAGCAACTTAATACAATGGTGTACAACAAAATGTATATATGCAAATAGTTGTAAGCCAAAATATACAAATGAGACTAGTATATGTGAACACCAGTAAGTCTAATGCTTATACCACCTTAGTGCACAACCAGTCCAGCAGGAAATAGATATGTATTGTAAGGCAGTCCACAGAGATGTAAATCTTATTACAATACATGTCTGACAGTCAGTGACCAGATTCACTCACCAAGTCTCACTTGCCGTCGACTGACTCCTTACCTCACACTCGGCACTCCAGTCCTGCTGCGCGCTGCCTGCAAATTGGCCCCACTGTGCTAACTGACAGGCTGTCTTCGGTGCTTCGCCTACTCTCCTCTCTCAGCACCGCACCAGTCACTGACGTGCCTGCCCTCCTCCTCACTCCCGGGCTAAAAATAAATTTGCGCCAAAAATAAATTTAAAAAATGACGCCAAATTTTTTTAAAAATAAAAATAAAAAATAAATAAAAAATGTTGGAATTTTTTGTTTGTTTAACCGGTGCCGCGGGGCCCCCCTGACTTCGGAACCCGCCTTTTTTTAGTGAAGTGACCCTGGTATAAACAATCTTCAGTAGGAGTGCCTTCTTGTGCTCTTGTCCACTCTCTATATTGTTTCAATATATATATATATATATATATATATATATATATATATATATATATATATATATATATATATATATGTGTATTATAGCCCTTTACAGTAAAATACCTTGTCATATAGCTTTTAACCCATATATTATATATATATATATATATATATATTTAAATATTTAGAGCAATCATTTCTATCAGATGAGTATAACACTTTATTTTATTGCACTTATGTTGTGCTTGGTGCGACTATTTATTACCACTTACACTAGGGGTGGATTTATTAAAGGGACAGTCTAGTCCAAAAAAAACTTTCATGATTCAGATAGGGCATGTAATTTTAAACAATTTACTTTTATCACCAATTTTGCTTTGTTCTCTTGGTATTCTTAGTTGAAAGCTTAACCTAGGAGGTTCATATGCTAATTGTTTAGACCTTGAAGCCCACCTCTTTTAGATTGCATTTTAACAGTTTTTCCCCACTAGAGGGTGTTAGTTCACGTATTTCATATAGATAACACTGTGCTCATGCACGAGAAGTTATCTGGGAGCAGGCACTGATTGGGTACACTGCAAGTCTGTCAAAAGAACTGAAAAAAGGGGCAGTTTGCAGATGCTTAGAAAAAAGATAATCACAGAGGTTAAAAGTATATTATTATAACTGTGTTGGTTATGCAAAACTGGGAAATGGGTAATAAAGGGATTATCTATCTTTTAAAACAATAAAAATTCTGGTGTAGACTGTCCCTTTAACAGTCAAACGGACATGATTAGCCTTAGCGAATCATGTCCGTTCGACCTCGCTAAATGCCAAAAGCATATGCTGTCTGCATGTAACATTGCACAAAGCATTTCTGGTGAAATCCTTGTGCAATACCACCCCCTGCTCACTGGCCGCTAGAAGGGGCTGTCAATCATCCCGATCGTATCATATCAGGATGATTTCAACCGCTGCTTCTTAAATTCTGTTTCAGGTGAGCCTGAATCAATGGGGCTCCAAAGCAGCATTCACTGCTTAATAAATGGAACCCTAGGTCTTCACTCAAGCTAACCTGACAAGTGCAAATTTTGTTTGTACTCGAGCACACCTGTTTACTTTCAACTTGTAATAAGTGAGCAAGTAAGCGCGTTCGCGATATTACTTATCCCAATCTGCACTAACTTTAGCACACCACTTACAATCTAGCCCTCTGTCTTTCTCTCAGTCCTCCCTCTCTTTCCCATCTCTTTCTCTCCTTCTCTTCCCCATCTTCGTCTCTCTAGTCCCCATCTCTGTCTCTCTCTTCCCCATCTGTCTCTCATTTTCTTCCCCATCTCTGTCTCTCTCTTCCCCATCTCTGTCTCTCCTTCTCTTCCCCATTTCTGACTTTCCCTCTTATCCCCATATCTGTCTTTTCCTCTTTGTATTTCCCTTTCCCCCCTCTGTCTCTCCCTCTTTTTGCCCTCTGTCTCTTCCACTCTTTCCCCCTCTGTCTCTCCCTTACTGCATGTGTGCTCCCATGAAAACTGTCACTCTGATAACTTCTTGTGACACATGGGTATGTTCCCATAGTCTTGCTCATTGGAACGTGATAAGATCAAGTCAACATACAACTAGCATTCAGAAGGTTTAGCAGTGGTGCGGATGGAAATGGTTTTCAATAGGTTCCAATGAAAGTTATGATTGCACAATCCTGTTTTAAAACCCAGTTATAAAGACGCAAGGCATGTTAGTGACAAACACGACTGTGCACTAGCATGAGTTGTTTTAGAACTGAAAGGAACATTAAACACTTTGAGATGGTAATATAAAATAATAAATCTTATGTATAAAAAAAACAGCAATATACTTTAATTATTTATTTTGTTCCCTTTTTCTATAATTCCATTCTGAAATTGTAAACTTTTCAGTACCTGTTAGAAATGGAAGTGCAGAACACTGTTCTATTTCACATAGCCATTGGCTGCATACTCTAGTGACGTATTTATAACTGTCCCCAATTAACCACAGCAGAGAAGGTAACCTATGTTACAATGTGGCAGCTCCCATTGTTTTATAAACGCATAGGGGCCTATTTACTATGGTGCGAGCGGACATAATCCGATATAGCGGATCATGTACGCTGCACATCGATAAATGCCGACAGCATACGCTGTCAGCATTTATCATTGCACCATCAGTTCTTGTGAACTGCTGGTGAAATGCTGCCCCCTGCAGATTCGTGGCCGCTAGCAGGGGGTGTCAATCTACCCATCGGATTCGATCGGGTTGATTCCTGTCTGCCGCCTCAGAGCAGGTGGACAAGTTATGGAGCAGCGGTCTTTATATTTAAACATCCAGTTAAACTTTAAAAAATACATCTACATATTTTTCTCAGACTAAGTTTTTCCTTGAATGCATCATTCTATCTTGCATTTATTTAGTGTTTAATGTCTCTTGAATAAAACCTCAAACGCTTTACCATTTTCATTTAAAATAAAAATGACATCAAATGGTTTTTTTATTTGTGTTTTTATAATAGAGAAGGATAGCAAGTTATATTTTCATTAACATATCGCTGTCATTTGCACGTTCATTTTTTATGTTGAAAAGTTTGGCAAAGTAGGGATAACTTTATAGCAGACAAGAAGCATGGATCTCTACAGATAAGAAGTGAATGTTAGAATGTTGTTGTTGGCAACTTTTAAATATTCTACCAAGCAAAAGGGTTTAGGATTATGGAGACTAGTGCTGCCAGGTATCCAGCATTCAACTCCCTGTGTGTTACCAAAATGTAAAAGGCCTCCTATGTATCAATACAAAATAAATATGGAGCAGAGAAAAATGGGGGGCAGTCAAGGGGATGATATCACTTCCATTTACTATTGATTTGTAAATTACAGGCAGCCAAGGATTAAAAAAGCTGCTCAGTTGCAACACATATACATGTAGGATTAAGAGTGGGGGCCAAGATAGAGCTTTTTAGGTGGGAATTGTGTGGCCGCTCCTGTCATCGGGGCATAGGTATCAAGCTCTGAATGGACCGCTGCTCCATAACCTGTTCGCCTGCTCTGATGAGGCGGACAGACATCGCCGGAAATCAACCCGATAGAGTACGATCCGGTTGATTGACACCCCCCTGCTGGTGAGCTGCTGGTGCAATGCTGAATACGGCAAGCGTATTGCTCGCCGTATTCAGCGAGGTCTGTCGGACCTGATCCACACTGTCGGATCAGGTCCGACAGACCTTGATAACTATGGGCCATTGTGTTCAGTCACCGATTGTTCAGTATTTTTGTGGAGGACAGCTGGTAACCCTAATGGAGACTGTCTTGAAAATCTGGTTTAGCAAATCACCTTCTGGGCTCAATTCCATTGTTGGTTGAATTGACTAAAATTCTACAATCACATTGTGCCATGTACAATTTGGAATTGCATTGATTGCTTGTTAGTTTATCATTAATAAGAGAATGTGCCTATGTTAAATTAAGCATGTATTTTTTTAGAGATTAATTCAACATTTGTAATTTAGTTTCATATCTAAGACGTGTTTAATATGAATGTTTCTGTAGCAATTAATTTAAACTGAAATACAAAATGGCTAGACAATTTCATGGTGGATTATTTGCCAATAATAGAAGCATAAACTATTTTTGAGAACCTTAAATTAAGCATCTAAATGGTGTTGTAAAGTAATGTTGCATACTTTAAATTGCATGTAATTAGGTTGCTTTTGTGCTCATCTAATATGTTGTAATTTGACTCAAATTTTGTTTGTGGTGATGGAGATAAAAATTAATCCACCCTTGACATGGTTTGCTGAGTTGGAAGTGTCTGAGTTTCTGACTTTCAGTTTAAAATAGAAATAGAAAGCTCAGAAAAGGGTGAACAGATCTTGTCCTGCCTTTACTTTTCTATATAATGAATAGAAAACTGGAACCTCAGAATGGATAAGTTTCTGAAATCCTGCAATATGACTATTATTATTTATATAAAAAAAGACACTTAATGAAAAAGAAAAGAAAATCCAGTTTATCATAATGATATATTTATAGCTTGTAGTTAAGGAGAGAGAAGCAAAATATAGGATGAATCTTTATAAAGAACAGTTTTAATAATGTTCAGCTGGAGAGAAATCCTTAAAAAATTGGTCATGATTTAAAACTGAAGATAATCTTGGCATGATTTGCACAAAGTACTACATTACAACAAGAGAGGTATATTTATTTTTATTTACACAATATATCATTAGTTAATAAGACGGATAATTGATAATTGCGATGCTTGAGCAGAAGTTGCTTCAATCAAACCAATGCTTAATAAGCTATTTTTAGGTATGAATATGCACAAACTATGATCTGTTGTTCTCTGATGACAGGTTTATAAAGCAAAGACTAATTAGTATAACTACAGTGATTACTTTTCAAATGATTTCATCACAAGTCTTAAAGGGACACTGAACCCAATTTTTTTCTTTCATGATTCAGAGCATGCACTTTTAAGAAACTTTCTAATTTACTTCTATTATCAATTTTTCTTTATTCTCTTGCTATCTTTATTTGAAAAGCAAGAATGTAAGTTTAGAAGCCGGCCCATTTTTGGTTCACAACCATGGGTTGTCCTTGCTGATTGAACAGCACCAATAAACAAGTGCTGTCCAGGGTCCTGAACCAAAAATTGGCTGGCTCCTTAGCTTGGATGCCTACTTTTTCAAATAAAGATAGCAAGAGAACGAAGAAAAATTGATAATAGGAGTAAATTAGAAAGTTGCTTAAAATTGCATGCTCTATCTGAATCATGAAAGAAAAAAATTGGGTTTAGTGTCCCTTTAAGTGAATTCTACCTTTTTTTTCATCTCTCCTCTTTTTTTTAATTTGCCAACCGTTTGCCACTATTAGTTTTTTAACGTTCGGATATTTGGATATATGATGTAAAGGGAATACCCCAATTGATTGCAGCACCTGCTCCATTCATATTATTAGCAGTTTGCTGTAGTATTAGATATTTGTTGACTCCCCTATATCGTTACCGCTATAGCGACTATTAACCCTGCAACAGTTGTGTGTTTTTAATTATTTCTATGTGTGACTGTATGACTGTGTATTTACAATAAATATAGATATGAATGGTGTAGTAGTGGAGTGGTTGGGTGAAGTAGTGGAGTGGTTGGGTGGTTGGGTGAAGTGTTTTTGGAAATGAGGGCAGAGAGTGGGAACTAATGCAGGTATTTTGAAAGAGAAGCAGCAGTTGAGGATTTTATGTTTATGTTATGAATTTTTATGCTGAGGAATATTTAAACCCTTTGCTGCACTTGGTGACACGGGTTCATCATCCACACAATTAGCTAAGTGTGGATGGCAACCACATTTTGTCATCTGGGGGACCCCTTATCGAGGCCCCCTGCACTTACCCCCAAATACCTTGTGGGGGAATCCAAGAATGCTGGTGACGTTACCAAGCACTGGAAACCAGGAAGTAAAGAGCTGGATGGGGGATACGCATTTAAACCACTCAATCTCAGCTCCCTTAAGCCTAATAGACCCATTTTAAAAGCAATTGCCTTTTCTTTGAAATGGTGGCTGGTGTTAAAGCACCAATATGTAAAAAAATATAATAAAAACTAACCAAGCTGTTTGCAGCCTGGGGGTTTCATGGCATTTATAACAAGTCAAGGCATAGACACCCACATGACACCTTGTTTTAACACCCAGAAGCCCCTCTTTAAAATAAAGCCCCCATACAGGTTTTTATAGCCAGGTGATCACTGTAGTAATAATGATCACCTGGCGTGTTTAAATGTGCATTTATTTAAGTAGAGACTTATGGGAGCCCCTATGTGCGCATCAAAGTTATATACATATACCCAATGGGCCTTTTTTATATGTGGATAACACCTTCTTTTTACAACAGAGTTTAGAAAAAACACACACTGTTTTATACAACCTTGTTTATTAAAATTTTAATAAAAATATGAAGTGCACTTCACCTTATTGGACTTATCAACTTTGGTCCTCCTTGTGGTTTTATACATTGACCACCACATCCAGGAGAGTTTCTGTCACTTTATTTGCGGTGGCCACAGATACCCTTCGGGGCTAACACTGCACCTTTGGACTCTCTTTGGTGGATCTGACCAGTTTCCAGTTGCCTGGGAGTCTGCCAGGCGACTTTTTGGTTCCGGCCTGCCTGCACTGCACATTGGTGCATTGGATCACATGAGTAGTTTTATCTACTCACCGCTGTCTTATATCCTATGTTAGTATGACCTGCACCATGTGGCGCCCTCTACTTTTTGTATTTTAGAATTTTCGTTATTGAGGAGCTGCCGGAGGATTGTCTATGGACTTGGTCTTTTATATCCCTATGCTTTTGGATATGTTCTATTAGGATTTTAATTATTATTTTATATGTTCTTATATTATTGTGTATTATATTTGTTATATAATTGATGTGTGACTTTTATTATCCCTAATAGTTTTTTCTATTGGGTGATCTAACCAGCTTTCACTTATTATCTTATTGATGCTATTGTTTTTAGTTATTAATTAATTCTGAGATCAGTTGAAGACATTTTTTATTGCTGTTAGCATATCTGAAATTTGTTTTAATTTATATATTGTGTTATATATTGGCGCCTCTTACTGATACTAGTCTGGCACACTGTGTTTGCCGGTGGTGTATCTATCTACTCCTTCCTTGTCCTTGCAAAAATATAAATTTGTTCACACATTCTGTTGTTGAGTTTGCACATGTCCTGGTGGTATATACATAAAATAATGGTATGGCGTGAATCTGCAGGGCCTGCTGAAAACCCCCCAACATGTGTTATGTGTTGGTTTCTTACAGAAAAATGGCCTAGAGTGGGGCTTAAATGTAAGCAGCATCTAAAAACTCAGTTTAGCCCATGGGTAAAATTGGCTCAGAATTTAAAGGGTTACATTTTAGCACTATTTTGTAGGTGAAGTCGACAAGATTGTTGAGCTGAAAAATGTGAGATGTAAATTGTGTCTATAGTGATGTAATATCAGTAGAATAATATAATTGAAAAATACTTAGGCAGGAAATGGGTGAAGGTTGCACATTGCAGGGAGAGAATATAACTAGATCAGTTTTAGTAAGGAGGAGCAGGCTGAAAGATGGTGAGATAGGAACTCAAGAGAGGTTACAGATTTGTGTAATCAGTGTTAAAGTGATACTGAAAGCTAAATGAGTAGATTATGCTTCTCTATAAGGAGGTATATAAATAAAATAGGGGACTAAAAAGAGAGACTTGAGATCGAAAGATTTGAATATGTTAGTTAACATGGGAATTGGTGGGAACCACAGAAGAAGAGGAGATGAAATTGGATCAAGATGAATGTTGTAGTATGAGAAGGTAAACACATTCCATGTAGAATGAGATGGTGATATTTTCTTTATAATGGTAATTTTGACTTTATTAATTGTAGCTTCAATTCCACTAACTACAACTTAACATAAAACCTTTATCAATTAATGTAATGTTAATTTAAAATGTAACAGATTTTTTTTTATCTCTGCCACATATAGGGGTAGATTCCAATATTGCTGATTGTTTTATTGGACAGGATGTCCTCACACCATGGTAGCTTGTAAGACATTGGGGTCTATTTATCAAGCTCTGCTGCTCTATAACCTGTCTGCCTGTTCTGAGGTAGGCAGACAGAAATCAACCCGATCGAATACGATCGGGTTGGTTGACACCCCCTGCTAGCGGCCTATTGGCCGCAAATTTTCAGGGGGCGGCATTGCACCAGCATTTCACAAGAACTGCTGGTGCAATTATAAATGCCGACAGCATATGCTGTTGGCATTTATCGATGTGCAGTGGACATGATACGCTACATTGTATCATGTCCGTCCGCACTATAATAAATAGACCCCCATGTCTAAAATCCAACTCTAGTCTAACAGATCCTTTAAAGCAAAGTTTTAAAGGCACAAAATATTATATTTTGTCAAGATCTCTAACCTCTTAAAAATATGTAGTTTTTTACAGCAGCAAATGGCCTAAATGGATATATACTGGTTACTGGCTGATAAGCAAAGCTGCTTTACTGTTGTTCTCAGTACAGAAATATCCATTTTAGGACAAACAAAAAATTACTATAATGCATTTTTACATGCACTCTTTTAGAGGCAACAAATATTCCTTTAATGTCCCTATCTGATAATGATAATGAAATACATGTTACAACATTAAAAACAGGACTTAAGGGACTTCCGGTGGGTGGCGTATCAAGATGATCACAAGTCTGAACAACTCTGCCTAAGGCCAAGTTATTTTTCCTATGCCAGGATCTATTCTTTGCCATCCTGCTAGCCCTTAACAGTTTCAGCTGTTACAAGGATCAAGACTCCCAACTCTTGGCCCCCGGAACGATGGAAAAGTATAGAGGAGAGAGCTGTGATACGTGCTGTACGCAGCATAACTGAAGATAGATGGAAGCATGGAGCTCTCCCCTGCTAAAACGGAACCTCGAAATAAAGACATTCTAATTGCCATGCAGGACTTACTTTTACCAGCGTTAAACAAGCTAGAATCTACCCTGCAAACCCTAATGGCCGAAACTTAGATCCAGTATCCCCCACACTCAGTTTCAAAATGGCGCCGCCTCCTAACAGAGTCCTTCTGCGATTATGCTTGCATGACTCCTGAGGCACATCAGATAGAGCATAAGGAGAGACCGAGGGGACAGTCGCTGAAAAGCTTAACGACACCTCTTATACCATATTCGACAACGTACCTGGATGCAGCCGTTGATCTCAGGACACAACTGGAAATGAATGCCGCTTGCAGCACTTCAGAGCCAGCAATGGCGACAGTGGTTTTTCTTGATCCGCAAGACAATTGCACCTCTGTATGTGGCCTCTCACAGGACAGTGGGTCACACAATATTTCAAAGATGTCTGCTCGATCAAACCCAGATTTTGGAAGTATGGTGATACTTGCTGTAGTTGTGGGACGCGCAATAAGGAAACAGCAAGATGCAGGCCTGCAAGATCTATATCGGTACCGCTGCCCTGAGAGGTGTTACTGGTGGAGGCAGAGTAAGGCTTGGTTAGCTACGGGAGTTGGCTGACCTGCAATCCGATATTTATCTTCTAAGAGACTTATTGCTTCTCAGTCCCAATTTATGTTGCACAATGTTAAATAGAACCTTCTGCATTGTAATGGCCAGTGTTTCCTTGATGGCTGCACAAATTACAGCCTGTTGTATTTTGTTTGTTTATTTATATTTCTCCCGGTGTACTTGCTGGACATATTTCGCAATTAGTTATAATGTACTATTGCCATGTGCTAAGATGGGCCGTTTTGGCGAAGTGGCAGGAGTGTCGTCACTGCAATGTATATGCTTCTGCCTTAACTTAGCATACACCAGCAATCATTCTCAATATAACTAGGGTACTTGATTGTTGGAAGGAGATGATTCAGTCTACGGTACAAGCTACGCATAAAATATATTTTAGTGCCTGTTCTAACTTGGGGCCATGAAAACAGAGATACTGCCCAGAGTTTGGTCTTGCACAGATGTTACATTATGTTATTATCACTATAAACGTATGTTAGTTCTTGCTCATTGCCCTACCAGCTATCTTTTCAGAATTGCTAGGCTAACCGTCCTGTCCTGCTACACATGATATGAACCAGGCCAATTAAACATTGCTGATTTCTATGAGATAAAATCTATAGCCATTCAGACCACAATATGTATGGCACCTGCTACTTACAGGCAATGTAATTTCTACTCAGCCAATAGTAAACAGGGCAATAGCGATCACACTTTGCCTGCATGATAGACCCCTGAGGCGAATATCTGGTTGATATGTTTCATAAGTCACAATCTCAATTTACCAAGCTGTAGAGACTATACCTCTCCCTAATCTTTGTCTGCTATTTCCGATGTTTTGTAATGTTGCCAATATGATTTCTAATTTGTAATCTCAACTGGCACTGTAGGATCCAGTAGACACAGTACTGTTTGGACGGTGCTCTGACAAAATGCAGAAAGACATTTGGCAGAAGGACATTTGGCAGACGGACATTTGGCTGACAGACAGAAAGCTAAAGAATGTTCCGATTTCGGCCGAGGGCAGATACGTTCCAGAGTGCTCTGTTCTAATCACAGCCTCGGGCGCCGCAACTGCCTCTGGGAACCTTACCATGGGTCCTAGGCCGCACTTTTTGTAATTCTCTATCTGGGAAACTATCTATCTATCTATCAAAACTATCTATTTATCTATCAAATCTATCTATCTATCGTATCTATCAAATGTATCTATTGCATCTATTGATCTATCTATCTAATCTATGTATCTATCTATCTATCAAATCTATCTATCTCGTGGCCGGACTGTTATGTGACAGCCACTTGTGTTTCGGCCAAATGTCCATCGGCCAAATGTCCGTCGGCCAAGTGTCCGTCGGCCAAGTGTCCGTCGGCCAAAAGTCCGGCCACGGTTTGGACAATGTTTGGTAAGATGGGTAATGTTTGTTTCACACTTTTAGTTTAATTTAGCTGAGTTTTTATTTTGATTCTAATCTAATTTAGTTTGTTAGGGGCATTATATGGTATCTCTGTCAAAAACTGTGGCGGGCTTACAGTGAACTCGGTTGAGGGAATAAATGCGCCATATAGACTGTTAAATCTGTAGTTTACTCTGGAAGTCTAAGAATCTTTACAGCAATCTCTCACCAAAAATCATTAATATCATTTCCCTGGAAGACACAGTTCTATATATATGTTTCTTTATAATTTTCTAGCGCACTAGATCCACCATTTTGATTACAGAGTGTAACATAACACCTATATAGTCTACTTCACCTTCACCAGTATCCGATATCTCTGTGTACAATTGAACACACGAAAATAGAGCAACAATCATTCCTGACATTTTGCATTTGGCCCCACTTAGTTTAGTTTAGCTTCATTTACTTTAATAGTTTAGTTATAATTATCGCTGGTAAAAAGTCATGAGTTCTATTGTATGATCAAATGTTCAGAATTTTCCTACTTATACTGTAAATATTTTTGCCATAGTAATCTACATTAAACACCCTGTGAGGTGGAATGATGCACATATGTTGTGAGGGTACTCACTGTTGGAAATAAATAAAACTTTAAAAAACAAACAAAAACAGGTCTTAAATATCACTAACAATATAATTTGTTATGTTCTTTATAAAATGCCCAAAAATTCCCTGCTGAAGGGAAACCCCTAATGACTTCCACTCTATGCACTCACCAAAGAGAGCCCCTACTCAACGGACCCCCAAACGTGACCTAATGCAAAACCTCAAGCTAGAACATAATTTACTACCTTATTCCTTGTTCAGCCTTTCTGAATAGTTGAAATGTGGATCATCTTTAACCAAGTGAAAGTACTACGAGGCAAGAAGATGTTGAAGATATGAACTGTGGGCATCCATCAAGTCTGACCAGCTCCATGTTTTTGAAGGTATAGATTCGGATCATTGGCTTCAAATAAGAATAAAGAAACAGGAATTAATTTCTGGTACAACCATCAAGGCATTCTTTTATTTTAAGACAAATCTATAATTACAGTCATCTGCAATCCCAATTACGGATACCAGTAGCTTCAACTACCATTTCTGATATGAGATACTAATCAAACCATCTTGCTACAACCACATACAGTCCATCTTAATTCTGCTTTGTTTGTTTTTGTGTTTTAGTGATATCATTTATTTCCTTTAGTATGTAAGCAGCAAAAAATCTAAATACACCCCTGATATAAGCTCATGGCCAGGGACTTCAATGCTAAAACACTTTGTAGAACGGACCTTCAGATTCCTTATTATTTTTTTTGTATTGTCATATATTTAGGGCCAGATTACAAGTGGAGCGCTAATTTACCGCGCACCCGCAAACGGGAAAATGTGCCACGTGGCAGGTTATTTATACTGAGAGCTAGTGCTAGCAATTAGCACTCAGAAAATTAACCGGAGATAATTTTCTAAATGTGCCTCAATTGCGCCTAAATTTAAGTGTGGTGTCCTTTATTAAAAAAAAAAATAGTAGCATTTTTATTTTTTTAATAAATTAACTGTACGAACCAGTTATAAGGGGCTAAAGTTAGCGGGTGTGGGGTGCCCTTACAGTGTCCTGTAAATATATATGTATATGCTTGTATACATATATATTTATTTGTTAAAGGGATACTGAACCCAATTTTTTTTTTCATGATTCAGATAGTGAATGCTATTTTAATCAACTTTCTAATTTACTACTATTATCAAATTTTCTTCGTTCTCTTGGTATTTTTATTTGAAACAGCAGGAATGTAAACTTACAAGCCAGCCCATTTTTGGTTCAGAACCCTGGATAGCGCTGCTGATTGGGGGCTGCATTTAGCCACCAATCAGCAAGCGCAACCCAGGGGCTGAACAAAAGATAGGCCGTCTTGTAAGCCTACATTCCTGATTTTTAAATAAAGATACCAAGAGAATAAAGAAAAAATATAATACTAATTGTTATCATTATCATTGTTATAACAATAATAATAATATTAATTGTTCACGATTTCCTATAATTATTTAGTTTCTTTTGTAATTAAAACAAAGCACTAATTTACTTATGCCTAGATTTAGAGTTTTGCGGCCAAAGGGGTGCGTTAGCTACGTGTGTTTTTCCCCCCCGCACCTTTTAAATAACGCTGGTATTGAGAGTTCTCTGAAGGGCTGTGTTAGGCTCCAAAAAGGGAGCGTAGAGGCATATTTACCGCCACTTCAACTCTCAATACCAGCGTTGCTTACGGTAGCGGCTAGCTGGAAAAACGTGCTCGTGCACGATTCCCCCATAGGAAACAATGGGGCAGTTTGGGCTGAAAAAAAACCTACCACCTGCAAAAAAGCAGCGTTAAGCTCCCAACGCAGCCCCATTGTTTCCTATGGGGAAACACTTTCTAAGTCTGCACCTAACACCCTAACATGTACCCCGAGTCTAAACACCCCTAACCTTACACTTATTAACCCCTAATCTTCCGCCCTCGCTATCGCTGACCCCTGCATTTTATTATTAACCCCTAATCTGCCGCTCCGGACACCGCCGCAACCTACATTATACCTATGTACCCCTAATCTGCTGCCCCTAACACCGTTGACCCCTATATTATATTTATTAACCCCTAATCTGCCGCCCCAATGTCGCCGCTACCTTACCTACACTTATTAACCCCTAATCTGCCGACCGGACCTCGCCGCCACTATAATAAATGTATTAACCCCTAAATCGCCGCACTCCTGCCTCGCAAACCCTATAATAAATAGTATTAACCCCTAATCTGCCCTCCCTAACATCTGCGACACCTAACTTCAAGTATTAACCCCTAATCTGCAGATCGGACCTCGCCGCTACTCTAATAAATGTATTAACCCCTAAAGCTAAGTCTAACCCTAACACCCCCCTAAGTTAAATATAATTATATTCTAACTAAATAAATTATTTCTTATTAAAAAAATTAATCCTATTTAAAGCTAAATACTTACCTGTAAAATAAACCCTAATATAGCTACAATATAAATAATAATTACATTGTAGCTATTTTAGGATTTATATTTATTTTACAGGCAACTTTGTATTTTAACTAGGTACAATAGCTATTAAATAGTTATTTACTATTTAATAGCTACCTAGTTAAAATAATTACTAAATTACCTGTAAAATAAATCCTAACCTAAGTTACAATTAAACCTAACACTACACTATCAATAAATTAATTAAATAAACTACCTACAATTACCTACAATTAAATCAACTAAACTAAATTACAAAAACAAACACTAAATTACAAAAAAAAAAAAAAAGATTACAAGAATTTTAAACTAATTACACCTACTCTAAGCCCCCTAAAAAAATAACAAAGCCCCCCAAAATAAAAAAATGCCCTACCCTATTCTAAAATAAAAAGTTAACAGCTCTATTACCTTACCAGCCCTTAAAAGGGCTTTTTGCGGGGCATGCCCCAAAGAAATCAGCTCTTTTGCCTGTAAAAAAAACATATAATACCCCCCCAACATTACAACCCACCACCCACATACCCCTAATCTAACCCACCCAAACCCCCCTTAAAAAACCTAACACTAAGCCCCTGAAGATCTTCCTACCTTGTCTTCACTCAGCCGGGTACCATCCGATCCGTCCAGAAGAGGGTCCGAAGTCTTCATCCTATCCGGCCAGAAGAGGTCCTCCAGAGGGTCCGAAGTCTTCATCTAGGCGGCATCTTCTATCTTCTTCCATCCGGAGCGGAGCGGGTCCATCTTGAAGCAGCCGGCGCGGATCCATCCTCTTCTTCCAACGTCCTAACACCGAATGAAGGTTCCTTTAAATGATGTCATCTAAGATGGCGTCCCTTGAATTCCGATTGGCTGATAGGATTCTATCAGCCAATCGGAATTAAGGTAGGAAAAATTCAAGTTCAGATTGAGCTTGCATTCTATTGGCTGTTCCGATCAGCCAATAGAATGCGAGCTCAATCTGGGGTTAATGCTTGAAGTTAGGTGTTGCAGATGTTAGGGAGGGCAGATTAGGGGTTAATACTATTTATTATAGGGTTTGCGAGGCGGAAGTGCGGCGGTTTAGGGGTTAATACATTTATTATAGTGGCGGTGAGGTCCGGTCGGCAGATTAGGGGTTAATAAGTGTAGGTAAGGTAGCAGCGACGTTGGGGGGGCAGATTAGGGGTTAATAAATATTATGTAGGTGTCAGCGATGTTAGGGGCAGCAGATTAGGGGTACATAGGGATAATGTAGGTGGAGGCGGTGTGCGGTCGACAGATTAGGGGTTACATTTTTTTATTAGAGTGGCGGCGATGTGGGGGGCCTCGGTTTAGGGGTACATAGGTAGTTTATTGGTGTTAGTGTACTTTAGAGCACAGTAGTTAAGAGCTTTATAAACCGGCGTTAGCCCATAAAGCTCTTAACGCCTGAATTTTTTCTGCGGCTGGAGTCTTGTCGGTAGAGGGTCTACCACTCACTTCAGCCAAGTCTCTAAATACCGGCGTTAGGAAGATCCCATTGAAAAGATAGGATGCGTAAGGGGATCTGCGGTATGGAAAAGTCGCGGCTGGAAAGTGAGTGTTAGACCCTTTCCTGACTGACTCTAAATACCAGCTGGCGGTAAAAAGCAGCGTTAGGATCCTTTAACGCTGCTTTTGACGGCTAACGCAAAACTCTAAATCTAGGCGTTAGACTATTTAATGCTTTGTAGCAGCTCACTCTTGTCCCTTTAATGTATGTAATGTGATTGTGCCCCATATTGGTAAACAAAATTGCTATGCTGCATCCCAGAACTAAAAAGGGATTTGTATACCCAAATTATTTTTAATTTTATCAGGATCCAGATTTATGGATTATAACTTGTCATATTGAGTGTCACATTAAATGGAAATCAAAATCAAAATTAAACTTTAATTATTCAGACAGATCACACAGTGTTAGACATATTTCCAATTTACTTATTTTATCTAATTTGCTTTGTTGTTTTGGTATCCTTTGCTGAAAAACCTATGTACACTCAGAGGCAACAATGTACTACTGGGTGCTAGCTGCTGAATGGGGCTGCAGATATATATGCCCCTTGTCATTGGCTCACCTGATGTCAGCTAGCTCACTGTGGTACATTGATGCTTCTTCAACAAAGGATACCAAGAGAATTAATCAAATTCGGTAATAGAAGTAAATTGAAATATTGTTTAAAATGGTATGATCTATCTGAACCATGCAAACCATTTTTTTCATGTCCCTTTAAACATGTTCAAATGGTTTGTACAAAAACATGTATTGTTAAAGGCATTTGAATCTAAAATTAAGTGCACTCGGTCCCCATAAGGATTCTCTTTATGTAAACTGTAGCGCATAAGAAACATATATACAGGTCTTCCAGGTATGGCTGGGGACAACTGCAATGTTATTATTTTGTTGTGTGATGTATTAGTGTACATTAAAGAAATCTAATTCTGTGTGTTGAACAAGGTTTATTACTTAGCAACCAGTCGATAAATGCATTCAGCACAATGCATTACTATAGATAAACAACTTGCATTGAATTTAGTACGTCAAAAGATAGATTTGATGTCATTTCAGAATGTGTTGCCATCTATTATTAATGCCCCTGGCTTTTACTTGTCTCTGAATAGCATGCACATTTCAGTCACTGATATTTTCAACAGCCTTGTATGTGCACAGGTAAAAATAGTACTAAAATGCAGTTGATATCTTTATTTCTCAACAAAACAGGAGAAACACACACACACACACACACATATATACACACACACACACACACACACACACACACACACACACACACACACACACACACACACACACACACACATATATATATACACACACACACACACATATATATACACACACACACATATATATATACACACACACACACACACACATATATATATATATATATATATATATACACACACACACACATATATATATATATATACACACACACACACACACACACACACATATATATATGTATTCCTCTTTTATATTATTTTGTTTCTGTTTATGCTACTTAGAACCTCTTTCAGATATTCTTGCCTGACAAAAGGCCAAATTGGAACCAAATCAAGTTCGGAAAGGCACTCGGCTTAGGAATGAACTAATCACTTCATCATCCTGTTGATGTAGTTAAAAGTGACCCTGTATACAGACAGAGCAGTGCATGATGGATATAATGTTACTTTCTCCCATTGCTAATCAGGAAATAAACCACTTTCTTCCTAATTCGGGACGTAGTTTATCTTGGCAGTTCCTGTGAAATGGAAAATACATTATATTTCCTTTATTTTTGTATGCAGTGTTCTCCCCAAGATCTATTTTATTATCATACCACCCGGCTAAAATGTAAGCCAATATTAATCTAAATGTAGCTAATATTCGTTTTTTACACTGCCACCACCAGCTACTTAAAAATGCCACCTGGCTAGCAATATTTTCTGTTGAGATCACTGAAATTCATATATCTGATTGTCACAGATGAAAAAATATATATTCAGTCACAAGAAAAATTCTATAAAGAGGGAATAAACATAGAGGTAAATAGAAAGACAATCACATTTTGAGCTAGATTATGAGTGGAGTGCTTATTATTAGTCCTGCTGTTTGCATGCGTTGAATAGGGATCTGCAAGTTGAAAGTAAAAAATGTTGCTTGCGTGCTTACCCGATGCGCAGAAAAAGCCTAATTTAGAATATTGCATGAGTATTAACATATTTCCCCATAGAAGTCAACGAGCAACATAAGTGGAAAAAAACACCCTACTCACACGCAAACCTGATCGCATATTTTCAACAGCGCTAACCTCACATGATAATATAGATATTTCACATTCTAATGTTCTTCACATAAAAGAATATGTTCTATTTATTCATAAATACACATTTCTATATATATCTGATGGTAGTTGGTACAATATATATCTATACCTATATTTATAGATGGTTTTATATAGGTATAGATATATACAGGATCATATATATATATAGCAATAGCTATTGTTAAATACTTAGAGAGCATATTCTGTTATGTGAAATATTCACAGTACATGTCTATATATGTGTACATATGTATTTATGTGTTTATATGTGTATATATGTTAAAAACATATATACACATATAGATATATAAATACATAGGCACACACACATATATATATATATATATATATATATATATATATGTATAAGCCCTTTGCCTGTCTTTTTGTCTTTATTTTCTTCTAACACCTGAGACCTCATATCTTTGATTCTTTGAGCCCTTATAACTTTTTTTGTGCAATAAATATACATTTTTTTAATAGTTTTTATTAGATAGTGTTAATATTAGTGTAACTGTACCTTTACATGTATTTTTGATGTGTTTTGTGACACTTTTTTTTTTTGAGAGTAACAGTTGACCAGAACTCTGAGGTTGCGCTATCCAGACGCCCATTAAATTCAATGGTGCTCAAGCGGTAGTAAGTACTTTAAACTTGTATTACAGCCATGATAAACCCGATATCGCTTGCGCTTAACTGTTATCTTGCCACTCGTAATCTATCCCTTTATGGGGAATTATATTTTGAGTTTGAAGGGTCAAGAGTTTGAACAGAAATGTGCATGCTAATTTTGGATAGAAGCATTGCTGTGATATACTTGTAAAACCAAACATGCCTCTAGTAAAAACCATTACTGTATCAGTGGCATACACAAATATGCTGCTTATGTCCTGTTCACCCTTAGTCAAACACTGTGGGACAGATTACAAGTTGAGTGTAAAAATGCAAGTGGTACTGCTGGTATCACAGTCTAGGTTAATATATATCATTTGCATGGTAGTAAGTGCGTGCTAGAGTATTCATGTCAGATTGGGTAATTACCCTCAGATAATAGAATTAAATGAGTGTCCAGACATACATACAGGGAGTGCAGAATTATTAGGCAAATGAGTATTTTGACCACATCATCCTCTTTATGCATGTTGTCTTACTCCAAGCTGTATAGGCTCGAAAGCCTACTACCAATTAAGCATATTAGGTGATGTGCATCTCTGTAATGAGAAGGGGTGTGGTCTAATGACATCAAGACCCTATATCAGGTGTGCATAATTATTAGGCAACTTCCTTTCCTTTGGCAAAATGGGTCAAAAGAAGGACTTGACAGGCTTAGAAAAGTCAAAAATAGTGAGATATCTTTCAGAGGGATGCAGCACTCTTAAAATTGCAAAGCTTCTGAAGCGTGATCATCGAACAATCAAGCGTTTCATTCAAAATAGTCAACAGGGTCGCAAGAAGCGTGTGGAAAACCAAGGTGCAAAATAACTGCCCATGAACTGAGAAAAGTCAAGCGTGCAGCTGCCAAGATGCCACTTGCCACCAGTTTGGCCATATTTCAGAGCTGCAACATCACTGGAGTGCCCAAAAGCACAAGGTGTGCAATACTCAGAGACATGGCCAAGGTAAGAAAGGCTGAAAGACGACCACCACTGAACAAGAAACACAAGCTGAAACGTCAAGACTGGGCCAAGAAATATCTCAAGACTGATTTTTCTAAGGTTTTATGGACTGATGAAATGAGAGTGAGTCTTGATGGGCCAGATGGATGGGCCTGTGGCTGGATTGGTAAAGGGCAGAGAGCTCCAGTCCGACTCAGACGCCAGCAAGGTGGAGGTGGAGTACTGGTTTGGGCTGGTATCATCAAAGATGAGCTTGTGGGGCCTTTTCGGGTTGAGGATGGAGTCAAGCTCAACTCCCAGTCCTACTGCCAGTTTCTGGAAGACACCTTCTTCAAGCAGTGGTACAGGAAGAAGTCTGCATCCTTCAAGAAAAACATGATTTTCATGCAGGACAATGCTCCATCACACGCGTCCAAGTACTCCACAGCATGGCTGGCAAGAAAGGGTATAAAAGAAGAAAATCTAATGACATGGCCTCCTTGTTCACCTGATCTGAACCCCATTGAGAACCTGTGGTCCATCATCAAATGTGAGATTTACAAGGAGGGAAAACAGTACACCTCTCTGAACAGTGTCTGGGAGGCTGTGGTTGCTGCTGCACGCAATGTTGATGGTGAACAGATCAAAACACTGACAGAATCCATGGATGGCAGGCTTTTGAGTGTCCTTGCAAAGAAAGGTGGCTATATTGGTCACTGATTTGTTTTTGAATGTCAGAAATGTATATTTGTGAATGTTGAGATGTTATATTGGTTTCACTGGTAAAAATAAATAATTGAAATGGGTATATATTTGTTTTTTGTTAAGTTGCCTAATAATTATGCACAGTAATAGTCACCTGCACACACAGATATCCCCCTAAAATAGCTATAACTAAAAACAAACTAAAAACTACTTCCAAAACTATTCAGCTTTGATATTAATGAGTTTTTTGGGTTCATTGAGAACATGGTTGTTGTTCAATAATAAAATTAATCCTCAAAAATACAACTTGCCTAATAATTCTGCACTCCCTGTACAGACACATACTCAAATATATATAGACACAAGTACACATATACACAAACAGAAATATACGTAGACACAAAAACACACATACACGCACACATACCCAAATATACTCAGACACAAATACACACATATACATACACAAACAGAAATATACAAAGACACACATACACACAAATACTCAAATATACTTAGGCACAAATACAAAGACACACATGGATAAACACAGAAATATGGCGCTAATTCCTAAAGGAAAACCTTGACCACTCTAAAACAGTCACCCCAGGACTGTGACAGTTAAATCTAAAGCAAAGGAATATAGAGGGCGCTAAAAGCTAAGTTCTCCACCACATTTAGTCAATTATGGAAATAAACACAATGGATTTAGGGTAACAACTTTACTATCGAATAAAATTAAAATGCAAATATTACAATACAATACATAAGAGAAAATAAAGGGACGTCTCCCTAATTTTTAAAATAATAAAAAAGGACTGGAGTACCACCTTAAAAATGTTTAAAAAAGGTATTTTGCATATGTTTGATTTGATACAATGTGAATAAAGGTATCAGTCAAACTCAAGAAACAGTCTGTCCCAATTTAGGATATGTGGTTACAAAGTATCTTATAATAGCTGTTCACCAAATGTTGCAACTGTGACAGATAGGGTCGGCGTGAAAATCTTTAGAGTATAACCCCCTTTAGGGAGAATTAGACGATGGAAGACACCTTAGTATCAGATCTTTTTTTCTTACTCACACTTTCTTTTCAAAGTAGCTTGCTGACGATTTTATGGCTCACGGCTTTGGAGATTAGACACAGGCAAACAGCGTCTCCCAATGTTGATCACCTTTGCTGGTGTCGGCTGAACCCGGTCAGCGTGAATGAAGACTGCTCGTTACTCCAGCGTTTGTAGTGCGTCAAATTGATCCCAATGCAGAGGGGATAAAAGAGATTCACACACCCGCACTTAGCGTGATACACGCGCGGGCAAGGATATAGAAAGCTAGGTACCTAGATTTTCAAATTGTGGTTAAAGTCCTTAGCAGGATACAACACAGATACAATCTACGCGTTTCACCCGTTAGATAGGGCTTTTTCAAGATACTCGTTGTTCCCGGGACGGAATTTAAATATCCGCTGAAGTGTGTTCATTGGTTGTGGCTCTTTTTTGTTTAAGGTGGAAGTTGATCAGGGTTGATTTTTCTTAAGGTGGATTTATTCTAATGTTCTCGTGTTCTCATCCAAAAAGGTCACAACATCACATATTGTATAGTGGTTTTACTAAACCAATTTTAAAATTTAAAAAAGTTTTCCAGACCCAACTGTAAATCATATTAAAAAATTATATTGTTAAGGTGATACAACCAGAGGTGGTATTCCATAATAAAATACAAAAATATATATTTTCTCTATAAGCTATAAATATCAAAAAAATATATTATTGTTTAAAATAGAATTGTAGTACATATGTCAAAAAGGTTAATAGTCTATTAGTTTATTAAAAATGTTTAAATTTATACAGTAGGTGGGTTTCTCTATTATTAAGTCAATGCCTATTCATATAAAACCAATTTTCAACTCAAAATTTATAACCAATTATTTCTATGTCTGAGGATGCAGATGAACAAGATAATTAAAACATAGCTTAGATTATTCTATAGATTAGGGTAACCAGTTGTGTACATTGAAATTCTTCACAATCATTTTATCAGATTAATCTACAATTTAAAATAATTATTAAAATTGTTATTAAAATTGGGGGATTACAATTACAATTACAATTACAAAACAATTAGTTGAAACAATAAAATGGGAAGATAACTTTATTCTAGCCACAAGTGATGTCACATCCCTTTACACAGTCATAGATCATGTGCAGGGCTTAAGGGCAATTGAAAATACTCTAAGTTTGGATAAGGATATGGATATACATCTTAGACAGTTTATCTTAAAAGGAATAAAATTTATATTGGAAAACAACTATTTTGAATTTAATGGGAAATACTATCTTCAGTTGGAGGGTACCGCGATGGGCACGAGGTTCGCTCCAAGCTATGCTAACCTATTTATGGGTGACTGGGAGGATCAGTTCCTCGGGTCGCACGAGTTTGGCGCGGACCTCGTGCTCTTCAAAAGGTACATAGATGATATATTAATTATATGGAAGGGCTCAGAGGAGAACCTAAAACTTTTCTTTCAAGCTATGAATAATAATGATAGAGGTCTCCAATTCACCTATCAATATAGTACTACCTCCATCTCCTTTCTGGATTTGGAAATATTTGTAGATGAGGGCAGTCTAGCCACCAGAACGTATTTCAAGCAAGTAGACTGTAATGGATATGTACATAAAAGAAGCTGCCACCATGAGAGATGGAAAGGCAATATACCTACAGGTCAGTTCCTTAGAGTTAGAAAGAACTGTTCCAGGTATATAGACTTTGAGACACAAATTAATGTTCTCCAACAGAGATTTCATGAAAGAGGCTATAGTGAACAAGAACTAGTAGGAGCTGTGACCAGAGCAAAAACAACTGAAAGAAGTTCTCTTTTACAATATAAAGAAAAAAGTACTCCACCTATCGGAGATAGTAAGAATGAATACGACGTAGCATTAATAACAAATTATAATGATGACCATCAAGTACTCCGTAAAATAATCACGAGGCATTGGCATATAGTCAAAAAAGACCCCTTAATAGGGGACCTTTTGGCATACAAACCAAGAATTATTTTTAGGAAAGCCAGAAATTTAAAGCAGATTCTTGCACCAAGTGAATTAAAGAAAGATAGTACTACTATGATAGATCAAGATCTCAGAGGCAACTATCTTAAAGGTTTCTTCCCCGGTCTTTCCTGCAGGGCTTGTAGGTACAGTAGTAAAACTGGCTCCATCAACATAACTGGGACAGGCGTAGATTTTAAAATAAAAGACACCATAAGATGTTCACACAAAGGTGTCATATATCTTTTGAAATGCTCATGTGATCTATTTTACATTGGAGAGACTACCAGATTATTACGCGACAGGATTAGAGAACATCTCTGTAATATCGATAAAGGGAACCTAGACACCCACTTATACAAGCACTTTCGAGAAATTCATAAAAATAATCTACAGCATTTTAAATTTTGGGGAATATGTAAGGTTAAAGGAGACTGGAGAGGAGGTGACTTTGAGGGTAAGCTCCTCAAGAAAGAAGCTGAATTAATTTACAAATTTGATACTCTTTTTCCAAAAGGCCTCAACTCAGAGATAGACCTATCCCCTTTTTTAGGAGTTAAGATATAGCTAACATTATCAAACTGCCTTAATATTTAATAGTGGAATAAAAAATTGATATAATAATATATTTTTAGGTTATTTTAAGATAGTGATAATCCCCCAATTTTAATAACAATTTTAATAATTATTTTAAATTGTAGATTAATCTGATAAAATGATTGTGAAGTATTTCAATGTACACAACTGGTTACCCTAATCTATAGAATAATCTAAGCTATGTTTTAATTATCTTGTTCATCTGCATCCTCAGACATAGAAATAATTGGTTATAAATTTTGAGTTGAAAATTGGTTTTATATGAATAGGCATTGACTTAATAATAGAGAAACCCACCTACTGTATAAATTTAAATTTTTTTAATAAACTAATAGACTATTAACCTTTTTGACATATGTACTACAATTCTATTTTAAACAATAATATATTTTTTTGATATTTATAGCTTATAGAGAAAATATATATTTTTGTATTTTATTATGGAATACCACCTCTGGTTGTATCACCTTAACAATATAATTTTTTAATATGATTTACAGTTGGGTCTGGAAAACTTTTTTAAATTTTAAAATTGGTTTAGTAAAACCAATATACAATATGTGATGTTGTGACCTTTTTGGATGAGAACACGAGAACATTAGAATAAATCCACCTTAAGAAAAATCAACCCTGATCAACTTCCACCTTAAACAAAAAAGAGCCACAACCAATGAACACACTTCAGCGGATATTTAAATTCCATCCCGGGAACAACGAGTATCTTGAAAAAGCCCTATCTAACGGGTGAAACGCGTAGATTGTATCTGTGTTGTATCCTGCTAAGGACTTTAACCACAATTTGAAAATCTAGGTACCTAGCTTTCTATATCCTTGCCCGCGCGTGTATCACGCTAAGTGCGGGTGTGTGAATCTCTTTTATCCCCTCTGCATTGGGATCAATTTGGCGCACTACAAACGCTGGAGTAACGAGCAGTCTTGATTCACGCTGACCGGGTTCAGCCGACACCAGCAAAGGTGATCAACATTGGGAGACGCTGTTTGCCTGTGTCTAATCTCCAAAGCCGTGAGCCATAAAATCGTCAGCAAGCTACTTTGAAAAGAAAGTGTGAGTAAGAAAAAAAGATCTGATACTAAGGTGTCTTCCATCGTCTAATTCTCCCTAAAGGGGGTTATACTCTAAAGATTTTCACGCCGACCCTATCTGTCACAGTTGCAACATTTGGTGAACAGCTATTATAAGATACTTTGCAACCACATATCCTAAATTGGGACAGACTGTTTCTTGAGTTTGACTGATACCTTTATTCACATTGTATCAAATCAAACATATGCAAAATACCTTTTTTAAACATTTTTAAGGTGGTACTCCAGTCCTTTTTTATTATTTTAAAAATTAGGGAGATGTCCCTTTATTTTCTCTTATGTATTGTATTGTAATATTTGCATTTTAATTTTATTCGATAGTAAAGTTGTTACCCTAAATCCATTGTGTTTATTTCCATAATTGACTAAATGTGGTGGAGAACTTAGCTTTTAGCGCCCTCTATATTCCTTTACAAAGACACACATACAAGACAACAAAAAGTATCAGTGCACATCCAACCACTTAAGTCCACTCTTTCATGGCATATTTGTATATGCTTCTGTCTGTCAAATATACTTACATAGCTTCTAATAAGATTGGGATCAACCTTGATCCCAATCTTATTAGAAGCTATGTAAGTATATTTGACAGACAGAAGCATATACAAATATGCCATGAAAGAGTGGACTTAAGTGGTTGGATGTGCACTGATACTTTTTGTTGTCTTGTAATTGTTTTGGTCACTTCGGTAGCCCTCCCACAATATGTGTGCTAAGATTAAACAGTCCTTTTGTGGTGTGCTTAACCAAAAAAAACCTTTGTTGTATCTTTGAATAGGGAACTGACTAAATCCCTCCCCTTTGGTTAATGCACGCCACCCAGCCCAGGTGTGTTCCAGATACATTGTGATATACTTAATAAGCTAGAAAGCTTCACACTGTGTAGACATGACTTGCTGCAGTGTGGAAACTGGTTAGTTAGGACCAGTCTAATATGGGACACCTTGTAAGTGGTGACTGGCTTAGCAGAATATGATCATAAATTGTGTGACTAAGATCCCTATTTTATTTAAATTTAAACAGGCAATTTTTTGCAGCATAAATAAAGTCAATATTATTGTGAGATGTTAATCCCAATCTTATTTGAACTATGTAAGTATATTTAAATTTAAAGGCATATTTAACAGGCAATTGTTTGCAGCATAAATATAAGTCAATATTATTGTATCCCAATTTTATTTGAACTATGTAAGTATATTTAGCAGATAGAAGTATATTTGTTTTTGCAGCTCAAATATAAGCCAATATTATTGCGAGATGTGGACTTAAGTGGTTGGATGTGCACTGATACTATTTGTTGCCTTGTAATTGCTTTGGTCACTTCGGTAGCACTCCCACAATATGTGTGCTAAGATTAAACAGTCCTTTTGTGGTGTGCTTAACCAAAAAAAACCTTTGTTATACACACACATACACAAATATACTCAGGCACAAATACACACATACACACACAAATATACACAGACACAAATAAAAAAACAAATACACACAGACACAAATACACACATACACACACACACAAATACACACAGACACAAATACACACATACACACACAAATATACACATACACAAATATACACACACACTCAAATATAGTCAGACGAATATACACAGACATAAGTACACACATGCACACACACACAAATACATGCACACACATACGCATGCATACATACACAAATATACACAAATGCAAACATAGATATACACACAAATATACACAGACACAAATACACACACAGAAATAGATACACATACAAATTCACACATATTCACACATATGCACACATACAAACACACACACAAATATACACACACAAATATAAACAGACACACATATAAATACATACACACACATATATACGCACACAACACATCCACACACACAAATATACACAGACACAAATACACACATACAACCTTAATCCCGTCCCATTCCCACCGTTATATACTTTATCTTTTTAACCCTTCCCAAAACATATTTAATTTTTAACAATTTGTTTCACATGCCTTACCTCCATTTATTTATATAGCATTTTAATGTGTTTTTGAATGCATAATAGGAAATCTAAATACTTGTCGTTTGAGTACAATGGGCTGACTTGTCTTATGAGTAAAATGAGAGCGCTAATAGCGCTTCCCATTAAATGTTTAGGCCACACTATCGGCTAGATTAAAGACTAATTTATTGGGCAATAAATAACAAGTCATTACAAGTAACATTTAAAGAAGACTATATCGCCTAGATTTGGAGTTTTGTCGGTAAAGACTTGCAGTGCTAATGAGCCTTTTTTTCCAGCGCACCCTTAAGCCAACGTGTGTGTGAAACAATGTTGCAGATAGAGAGGAGAGGATCCAGCTTACCTTTTTTAAGCGCTGTACAGGAAGCACAAGTCCTCTTTCTGCTGGTTTCTTCAAAGTTTTCACATGAAGCGTTCAAAGATATCTAAAGTACCTACAAAGCGAATCATGGAGGCTAGGGAGGAACCTACAGAGAGAGAAGTTGTAGAGGAGAGTGATGAAGTTGAGGAATGGATTGCGCCATCCCCTGAAATGGTGGGTCAAACCCCTTTGTTTTTCCTTCGCATGTCCCTCCCCAGGGTGAACCTAGTGAGGGTGGTAGTATGAAAGTAGAAAGATGCAGGCACTTCAACCAATTGCTTTGCAAATAAAATCCACAAGTTTTATTATATTGAATACGGTAAATACCAATACAACAGTTCGTAGGGAGTTTCAACAAAAATAAACTTACAGACATGCAGAGGTGTGGAACAAAGGTGTGTGTCTTTGTTCCAAACCTCTGCATGTCTGTAAGTTTACTTTTGTTGAAACTCCCCATGAACTGTTGTATTGTTATTTACCATGTTCAATACAATAAAACTTGTGGATTTTATTTTCAAAGCAGTTGGTTGAAGTGTCTGCATCTTTTTACTTTCATCTTGCGGATTGGTTCATCTGCTCATTGCTACAACACTCCAGGAGAGGCTAGTTTCACAGATGTCTTTAGTTTCCTTTCCGGTTTTCCAGTCAGAGAGAGACTGAGTGTTTGAGCAGCTGGGACTGTTTTCTACTGAGGGTGGTAGTACTACGACTGTGCCTGATGTTAGATGCCATTTCCCAGGAGGGTGGATGGGGTGTTAATGTAGGTCCCTCAGATGTGGTGTCTGAGCCTGTGGGCCATGCGGCCTATGTAGGGCCTATGTAGGGCCTTCGCATGGTGATGCGGTGGCCGGCCCTTCCTGTTTGGCCCCCGGTCCTCCCAGTGTCTCTCCAGTTACATCAGTGATTTTTTAGGGCCCTCCCCAGATCAATCCCTGTCCCTTGTGACCCTGTAATGTCCCTCATATAGTTGGTGGGTATAGTGGGAGCGCCTTGGCCTTACCTGTGCCTTCTGCAGCCTTGTCCCAAGAATCCATTGTGGTGGCGGTGTCCCTCTTCCAAATGCTGGCCTCGGCGATGTCCGGATCTCCGGGAGGGTCCCACGTGGTCCATAGTCTGGTGATCGGTGTTGAGCAGGCTCCTCTGGTGGCTTCGGCCTTCTCCGCGTCGACTTCCAGTCTCGGGTCCTCCAGCGACGGTACTTATGGTGAAGTCACTTCCGGTGCATCACTTCCGGTTCCTCCATTCGATACCCGGCCGTGAAGATCGAGTTCCCCACGCGGCTCTGCAGGTAAGAAAAGAGTGGGGGGGGGGACTTTGGCTCCAGGGGTTAGGCCTTCTAGGGCGATGGGGGCTAAAGGTGCTCAGGGTGCTCGGGGGCTTAAGGCAATAGAGAAAAGGGGCAACGGAGCAGCAAGGGAGCAATATGTGAGTTATAACAGGCCATATGGAACAGATTTGAGTTCAGGTGATCAGGATAAGGGGGCTAATAAAACTGCTAATGTGCGGTCAGGGGCTAAGGCCTCAGCGGGCAAAAATAAAGGTGCTGCGACATCTAATAGGCCCAGTATGTGTAGAATGAGTGGTGATAACATGGATTCTGATTCCACGGGTGTGGCGATTGCCACGGATGATTGCAGCATGGATGGGATAGACTGTACTGATAGCCTTAGTAGGCCGCAGTGCGCAACCGCTGTGCTGCCCGCTGCTAGGAAGGTAGTTACTAGGTCAGCTGCTAGGCAGGGTATCCCATCACAATTTCATAGTCTATATATGGAATTAGCGCCAACTAGAAGTCGCAAGAAGGCCCATGCCAAAGGCCCCTAAAACAGTACACTTTAGTGAGGATATTGAAGATTTTTCTGAGGAAGAGTAAAGTGTGCATATTGGAGAGGAGTGTGGTAAGCGCTCATGTGATCCCAGAGTGCCTGAGGGGGTGGAAAGCAGTGTGCGAGCAGAGGGAAGGGGAGAGCTGAACTTCCCCTGCGTGGTACTCCTCTCTTGCATTCTGTTTCTCAGGATAACGACATGGCAACTACTGGCGATTCCGGAAGTGGCATGGAGAGAGGAACAGAGAGCAGTGCAGATTCCATGGTGTCGGAGGATGAGCGTCCATCGACCTCGGGCGTGGTGGCGATACCGCCTAAGACAGGGTTGCAAACCGATGAGTCCTCAGTTTCAGTGGAGTTCAGGGATTTCATGTCATCCTCGGATGATTCTGGGTCAGAGAATGACAAAGAGTTGGGTTTAAATGCTAAGGGTCATAAACGCATGTACAAAATGCATAGGTGGTTGACTGAGGAAAGAAAGTCTGCTAGGAAGGGTTTGCAAAGATCTTCAGAACCTGTTACCTCTGAGAAGTCTGATAGGGCATCACAACCCAGATCCAGAGTCAGTGAGATACATGGACCTGCTAATCGCAAGGTGGCACTCCATGGCGATACATGATCCTGGTCATCTTATGATTTACACGAACATCTTAAAACTAAGACGGTTCAGTGCATTCAGGAGGGGAAGTACGTCAATATCTTTGAGCTCTCTGTGGAAGCCTTAAGGCAGAAGGAAAGAGCCGAAGATGGGACGGGGCCGAAGAAATACCAGCATCCTGACACGTTCCACGAGTGGTGACATTGTTTCAGAATTTACGCTTCTTGTTTTTTGGAAAAATGGCCCGCTCAGTGTTTAGCCATATTAAAATATATGTAGAACATGGAAATCATTGCTGAAAATTATTGTGATGGGGCCTGGCGGGATTACGATGAAGAATTCCGCAGGAAGAAGGTGGGTAACCCTCTTCTTGGCTTCGGTTGTGTGGAGATGCAGCTTTGGGCCTGGTTGGGTCCTGAGAAGGTCCCAGGGACTTCTGCTCCTCCAGTGGAATCACAAAGTTCAGGATGATTCAACACATTTCCTACCCCAAAGGCAGGTCAGTCAATGACGCCATCCCACAGGAATTGAGCACAGTTCATTATCAGTCATTTGATGATGCCCTAAGGGTGGTTCGGAGGTCGGGTCAAGGTGCCTTGCTGGCAAAACTTGATATAGAGTCTGCCTTCCGGCTGCTGCCAATTCACCCACTCTTCTTTGTATCTCATGGGATGTTTTTTCGACGGATCGTACTATATTGACTGTTGTTTACCCATGGGATGTTTCGTTTCATGCGCCTATTTTGAGGCTTTCAGCTCCTTCTTACATTGGGCTGTCGCCGAGGTGGTGGGGGAGGATAGAGTTGCCCCCTATCTAGATGATTTTTTATTGGTGGGCAGACAGGGCTCCAGGGAATGTGAGTCACTTCTGCACTCCATGAGACTGTTAATGGCTAAATTTGATGTTCCCTTGGCAGAGGACAAAACGGAGGGCCCTTGTACATGTCTTACATTCTTAGGGATAGAAATTAACTTTGTAGCCGAGGAATGTAGACTTCCGGCAGATAAAGTCCAAAGATGCTGGAGGAAGTGAGAAGACTTGCGTCTGCAGGTTTTTGCACGTTAAAAGAGCTGCAATCCTTGTTGGGTCTGCTCAACTTCGCAGGTCGAGTCATCCCGATGGGAAGAATTTTTCTAAAAAGAATGGAGTAACATTTGCTGGGGGTGACCTCCCCCAAGGCAAGAATTAAGGTTAACAAAGAAATGAAGGATGATCTCCAGGTTTGCGATCAGTTCCTTACGGAATTCAATGGGGTTTGCATTTGGCAGAAACCTCAGAGGTCCGCGCATTCCATTCACCTTTTTACAGATGTGGCAGGGTCCTTCGGCTGCGGCGCTTACCTAGATGGTAGGTGGAGTGCTGAGCCTTGGCCTGTCGAATGGACCGTTAAGGGTCTGACCAGGAACATGTGTCTCCTAGAGCTCTTTCCCATTTTGGTGGCATTGGAGATCTGGGGAGATGAACTTAAGAACAGTTCCGTTGTTTTTTGGATGGACAATATGAGTGTGGTCTTTGCCATCAATGGACTCTCATCTTTGTCCCCAGCAGTGGTTAGATATCTTAGGATTCTGGTCTTGGGGTGCCTTAAGCGGAACATTGAGTTTAGGCTAGGCATGTCCCTGGGGTTGCTAATATTATAGCTGATGCACTTTCTCGTTTCCAATGGAAAAAGTTTAGGAAGTTTGCTCCTAACGCTGTGGCTCATGGTGTTCCCTGTCCTCCTTTCCTTTGGCAGGAGGCACTGGATGGCAGTCTCTGAATTCCACTACTGAAGGCGTCCCTGGCACCTTCCACTTGAAAGTCTTATGTGAGGAATTGGGAAGAATGGGTATTCTTCTGCGATGTTCAGGGATTTCCTTCCTGCGCAGGTGAGCAAGACTGGTTGTTGCGCTGGCTTGTGGAGCCTAGAACGAAGCAGGTAAAAAAGAGGGCGGTGACAGCACGGTTGGCAGCGGTATCCTTTTTCTGTAATTTGTTCACGTTTGACGGACTCTTCCAAGACGTTTTTGGTTCACCAAATTCTTCGGGGCTGGGGGAGATCGGAAGCGCGGCGACCTGACATTCGGGAACCCATAACTGCTGATCGGTTACTCCTTTTGATTCCGGTTCTACCTGACGTCTGTTCCTCAGAATATGAGGTTCAGCTGTTCTCCGCGGCGTTCGCCATGCCATTTCATGGTGCCCTGTGAGTGGGGGAATCGGTACCACAGTCTAAGATGGTGAAAGTGGGAGGTGTGCTGACCGAACACATTAGATTCGCTGACAATGGGGTATTGCTATTCATTCCTAGATCCAAAGTGGATCAGGAGTTTAGGGGGGCTTGGCTGTCACTCCCTGTGTATCAGGGTTCCGCCAGTTGCCCTTACTTCCTGATGAAGGCCTTCTCAGACGTGCGTCCAGTGGGTTCACATAGGTTTTTAATTCACCAGGACGGTACCCCTCTTACGAGATTCCAATTCCGGAGGGTCCTGGGATGGGCTGCAGAAAAGGCGGGTTTAAATCCCAATACCACAGCTCCTCACTCATTTAGGGTTGGAGCTGCTACAACAGCGGCGGCTGTAGGTTGGTCTGCTGACCACATAATGGCATTGGGGAGGTGGAAATCTAGGAGATATCAATTATATGGGAGACCCCTATTATCCCACTGCTAAGAATTACGGTGTGTTGATATTGTGATGTTTTCACTGTTGTGGTATGAACTTAACACTTGTTTCTATTACAGGGCGTAGCATTGGTCCGCTTCGTGCCTGGATTGTGGGGCACTCGTTCGTTCACTGGGCAGCCATCCGAGCTTCTACTCGACCTGGAGGACAGCAACTGGGGTTCTTGTCATCTAGGGTGGTTGTTAGGTGGCTAGGAAGGAGAGGCCTTTGCTGGGCAGAGCTACCTGGATTACTGCAAGATGCCATGAAACTTTGTGAGAAACCCCACATTTGATCATCCACTTAGGTGGAAACGATCTTGGCTCAATTCCTGGACGGGATTTGAGTGCGGTGATCCAGTCGGACCTGCGCACCTTCAAAGCTTGGATGCCTGGTGTGAGAATGGGATGGTCATTATTCCTAGGTTGACATGGCATCATATGGCCAGCCATAGGGCGGCATTTCAGGTCAGGAAGAAGCTCAATAAGGACGTAAGGAAATTGATGTTTGAGCTTAGGGGCTTTGTCGTGGAGCACAAAACCGTTACGGCAGAAATATGACGGGGTACATATTTCGGACCATGGCATGGACCTGTTTATTGAAGACCTAAGACAGTCCCTACTCCTATTTGTGTGAGTTTGGGTGGCGGCGAGAGTGGCCCTGAATATGTGGGCGATCTCGTGGTGGGTGGACAGTGTCCAGGGGCAGGATGTGATCGAGGTAGAGTGACGGCTACTTCCGGCCAGGGGTGAAGTCCTCAGACGCGTGTCTGGGGTGTTCGTGTGATTCGAAGCCGAGCATTCCCTAAGCCTTTCCAGTATTGAGCTACGCTCTGCTTCCTCTCCTGCGCCCTAGTACTGCCCATCTTGTTGGCACATAAGGGTTAAGGCCAAGATGGAGGAGTGGGAGTGCTCTGGTTTGTGTGTGTGAAACAATGTTGCAGATAGAGAGGAGAGGTTTCACCTTACCTTTATAAGCCCTGTACAGGAAGCACAAGTCCTCTTTCTGCTGGTTTCTTCAAAGTTTTCCCCACCCTGTCCCTCCCTTTTTATTATATTAGGTGGCAATCGTTAGGGGGATTCATCTCTAGGGTGGTCCCTAGGATTAGGTCTGTCTAAGGCATGATGAAGTCTAGCCAGCCTATTTCTGTAAGCCAGAGGACATTAAGTTTCAGCTCCCCAGGTGTTCAATGTGGTTTGCACCTTATTGACCCTGGTCCTACTGGTATGGAGTGGTGGGTTTACACCCTGGGCTGGCGGGTGGACAGTGTCCGGGGGCAGAATGTGATCGAGGTAGAGTGATGGCTACTTCCGGCCAGAGGTGAAGTCCTCAGACGCGTGTCTGGGGTGTTCCCTGCCCGTGTGATTCGAAGCTGAGAACTCCCTAAGCCTTTCCAGTATTGAGCTACGCTCTGCTTCCTCTCCTGTGCCCTGGTACTGCCCATCTTGTTAGCAGGGGTTACTACGCATTAGCTAGTACATGATTGCCGCCCTACTGGTCCATGTTTATTCGTGCTGGTCGTTTGGTTCCTGTATTGACACAATAAACGTGACCTGCGGGATTTATAACCAAGAAGTTGTCTGTGTGTTTATTTCTATGTTAGAAATGAAGTTAAAGGTTTACAATAAACTTGAGAATGTAAATAGTTAAGTTATGATAATTCTTCCCACAGAGGAGGATATGGCATTTAATCCATTATGATCTTCAGTAACATTCATAACCCAAATGATCACATAAAAAAGCGTATCCATGAACGCTGTTCTGAATTTCCTCATTTAATCTATGGCTTGTCTAACATTTTATGGCACTAACTCATAGAAAACAATAAGAAACCATAACAGACACTAGTAAAAGTTTTGTAAACCTCATCTTCCTCTTTTACTGTAATGCAAATGTCATTGTGGTTAGTTTCTGCACAAATAAAATATTTTAGTATATCATGTTGCATTGTTACATTAGCAATACTCTACAGTTCATGCCATTAAGCGTACAACACAGATTACATATAAAATGACATCTCACATACTGGTCGAGATTCGCTAATAATTACGTGAATCAAATTATTTTTTTCATACAAATATAAGATTCTAAAGGTTTCTGAATCTCCTCACAGTATGAAGTTTTAATAGGCTGCATAATACACTACCTCTGTTTCAATTTTCTATTGAAAGACATTCAAATCAGTTTAATTTCACTGTTATTTTATAGTAATTCCTTTTGTAAGAGGCATTGTCAGATAGATGCTGGTGCAGTGGGGCGGAACAATACTAAGGATACATATTATCTAATTATCGGTATGACCTCTCTTTGAATAGCTTATTTATGCAGAACGCCTTTCAATTAAACCTACCCATAAGCTCACGCATCAGCATCTTTTATTATGTTTAGTGAGTCTCATCTATTGTATATGAGGTCAAAATATGTCTAAACATTAATTTTCACATAATAAGCTAAACTCAGAAGCATTCTATGATATTAGAGTATTTTATTTCCTTCTTCTTTTTTCTTTTTTTTTTTTTTTTAAATATTTAATGTAATAATCAAGGGTGTATTTATGGACAGGCAGTTATGAACTCAACTATGGAAGCACTTTTATAGGGGTTGGTTTCTAAATAGCATCTATGGGCTCCATTTGCCAAACGGTGATTGCTGCTTTTAAGGCTCGTCGTTTCAGGCTTGCCTGAAATTATAGTTAATGGGACAGTATAAACCAATTTTCATATAACTACATGTAAAAGACACTACTATAAAGAAGAATATGCACAGATACTGATCTAAAAATCCAGTATAAAACCCTTTAAAAACTTACTTAGAAGCTCCCAGTTTAGCACTTTTGATTAGGTTAACTGGAACACCCAGTGAAAGCAGACACTCCCCCTCCCTCTTCCTCTGCATCTGAAAATACTTTTTACACATACAGGAGTTAGCGGGAATAGGTATACATCAGTATTCTCCTAAAACTTTGGGGCTTGGTTAGGAGTCTAAAAATAAGCGCAATGTTATTTAAAAATAAGCAAAACTATACATTAAAAAAAAACCTGTACAGGCTATATAAATGGATCATCTACAAAACATTTCTGCAAAGAAAAATCTAGTGTATAATGTCCCTTAATGAAACAGCAGGTTAATGCTTCTCATTAACCTGTCCGCCACAAATCATCCTGATCTGATGCGGTCGGGATAGTTAACAGCCCACTGCTAGCAGCCCATTGGCTGCCAGCGAGCGGGGTTGGCATTGCACAAGTGTTACTTCTGAAATGCTTGTGCAATGTTAAATGTGGGCAGTGTATGATTTATAAAACAGCCACAGAAAATCATTCCTAGGTAGCTGGTACTGCTTTTAAATAAAAAAAAAAAAGCCAAACAGATATGTGGCATGCCTCTACATAGGGATCCATTTATTAAACGTTTAAAAAAACGCTAGGATTTACCATCACAAAAAATAAAGTTGAGTTTAAGTGATTAATTATTATGCAAAACTTAGTCTTACTGTGCTGCGGCATAGTGCTAAACTCAGCGGCTCCAGCGCCCACAGCACAGCACTCTTCTACCAATGATGTGAGGTCTGTACCTCTAAACCAATAGCCGTGATAGCATACAGAACACGCACGGCTATTGGTTTAGAGGTGCAAATATCACTTCATTAAAGGAGAGCGATGTGCTGTAGGCGGCCGGAGCCACTGAGTTTAGCAAGATGCTGCGGCACAGTCAGCATGAGTTTAGCACCCTTTTTTTTTAATAATTGATCACTTAAACTTAACTTTATTTTTAGTGATGGCAAAGCCTAGCATTTGTTAAACGCTCGATTTACCATCACTTTTGGTGGGTATTAAACTATGGTTATATAAATTTGAATTAGAATAATTTAAAAATATTCTGAACTCGATATTAGACAATTATATATATACCACAATGGCCGCTTTTGGACCACTCAAGATATGTCAATTATGAATTTGTCTGATAGTGGTTAAATTATAGAATACAGGTGGACCTAGCATGACAAATGAATAAACATAAGTTTATGGATACCTTGTAAACCATTGACATAAATCAAAATATTGATGAGCATATTGAGAGGTACATATACAATACGAATAAGTTAGGTTTTGAATTAATATGCGTTGGCAGAAAAACATAATTAAAAATAATCTGAGATTTGGCATTGGGTATTACTTTTATATCGTACAGAGACATTGTAACCCAAAAGATATAAGGAAATATATGGAATAACGATTTAACTATGTAAAGTATCATCATCCTCTGAGCCACAGTTTCAAGGTATCATCTGTCATGTGAAATATGCCCAACATTTGTAACATATAGAACAGGTAAGTCTTTTACCACTTATATATGGAAAGAACAAAATTAAATTGGGAACATTATCACCTAGATTTAGAGTTTTGCGGCCAAAGGGGTGCGTTAGCTGTTAGTTCTAGCGCTGCTTCTAAACAACGCTGGTATTTAGAGTTGTCTGAGGGGCTGCGTTAGGCTCCAAAAAGGGAGCGTTGAGCCGAATTTACCGCCACTTCAACCCTCAATACCAGCATTGCGGCTAGCTGGAAAAACGTGCTTGTGCACGATTCCCCCATAGGAAACAATGGGGCAGTTTGGGCTGAAAAAAAACCTAACACCTGCAAAAAAGCAGCGTTCAGCTCCTAACGCAGCCCCATTGTTTCCTATGGGGAAACAGTTTCTAAGTCTGCACCTAAAACCCTAACATGAACCCCGAGTCTAAACACCCCTAACCTTACACTTATTAACCCCTAATCTGCTGCCCCCACTATCGTTGACACCTGCATTACACAATTAACCCCTAATCTGCCGCTCCGTACACCGCCGCCACCTACATTATACCTATGTACCCCTAATCTGCTGCCCCTAACATCGCCGACACCTATATTATATTTATTAACCCCTAATCTGCCCCCCCCAATGTCGCCGCTACCTAACTACACTTATTAACCCCTAATCTACCGACCGGACCTCGCCGCCACTATAATAAATGTATTAACCCCTAAACCGCCGCACCCCTGCCTCACAAACACTATAATAAATAGTATTAACCCCTAATCTGCCGACCGGACCTTGCCGCTACTATAATAAATGTATTAACCCCTAAAGCTAAGTCTAACCCTAACCCTAAGTTAAATATAATTTTAATCTAACAAAATAAATTAACTCTTATTAACTAAAGTCTTCCTATTTAAAACTAAATACTTACCTGTAAAATAAACCCTAATATAGCTACAATATAACGAATAATTATATTGTATCTATTTTAGGATTTATATTTATTTTACAGGCAACTTTGTATTTATTTTAACTAGGTACAATATCTATTAAATAGTTATTAAGTATTTAATAGCTACCTAGTTAAAATAATTACCAAATTACCTATAAAATAAATCCTAACCTAAGTTACAATTAAACCTAACACTACACTATCAATAAATACATTAAATAAATTAACTACAAGTACCTACAATTACCTACAATTAAATAAACTAAACTAAATTACAAAATAAAAAACAAACTTGGGTTGTAATGTTGGGGGGTGGTATTGTGTGTTTTTTTACAGGCAAAATAGCTGATTTCTTTGGGACATGCCCCGCAAAAGCCCTTTTAAGGGCTAGTAATAGAGCTGTTAACTTTTTTAATTTAGATTAGGGTAGGGAATTTTTCTTATTTTGGGGGGCTTTGTTATTTTATTAGGGGGCTTAGAGTAGGTGTAATTAGCTTAAAATTCTTGTAAATCTTTTTTTATTTTTTGTAATTTAGTGTTTGTTTGTTTTTGTAATTTAGTTTAGTTTATTTAATTGTAGGCAATTGTAGGTACTTGTAGTTAATTTATTTAATTAATTTATTTATTGATAGTGTATTGTTAGGTTTAATTGTAACTTAGGTTAGGATTTATTTTACAGGTAATTTGGTAATTATTTTAAGTAGGTAGCTATTAAATAGTTAATAACTATTTAATAGCTATTGTACCTAGTTAAAATAAATACAAAGTTGCCTGTAAAATAAATATAAATCCTAAAATAGATACAATATAATTATTCGTTATATTGTAGCTATATTAGGGTTTATTTTACAGGTAAGTATTTAGTTTTAAATAGGAAGACTTCAGTTAATAAGAGTTAATTTATTTTGTTAGATTAAAATTATATTTAACTTAGGGGGTGTTAGGGTTAGGGTTAGACTTAGCTTTAGGGGTTAATACATTTATTATAGTAGCGGCGAGGTCCGGTCGGCAGATTAGGGGTTAATACTTGAAGTTAGGTGGCAGCAATGTTAGGGAGGGCAGATTAGGGGTTAATACATTTATTAGAGTAGCGGCGAGGTCCGGTCGGCAGATTAGGGGTTAATAAGTGTAGGTAGGTAGCGGCGACGTTGGGGGGGCAGATTAGGGGTTAATAAATATTATGTAGGTGTCGGCGATGTTAGGGGCAGCAGATTAGGGGTTCATAGGTATAATGTAGGTGGTGGCGGTGTGCGGTCGGCAGATTAGGGGTTAAAAATATTTATTATAGTGGCGGCGATGTGGGGGGACCTCGGTTTAGTGGTACATAGGTAGTTTATGGGTGTTAGTGTACTTTAGAGCACAGTAGTTAAGATCTTTATAAACCGGCGTTAGCCCAGAAAGCTCTTAACTACTGACTTTTTTCTGCAGCTGGAGTCTTGTCGGTAGAGGGTCTACTGCTCACTTCAGCCAAGACTCTAAATACCGGCGTTAGGAAGATCCCATTGAAAAGATAGGATACGCAATTGGCGTAAGGGGATCTGCGGTATGGAAAAGTCGCGGCTTGAAAGTGAGCATTAGACCCTTTCCTGCCTGACTCTAAATACCAGCGGGCGGCCAAAAGCAGCGTTAGGACCCCTTAATGCTGCTTTTGACGGCTACCGCAGAACTCTAAATCTAGGTGAATGTAAATAATAATAGAAGGAAGGATTAATGGAGTCTAAATCTTCACAAGAAAGGGAGAGATGGGAGGGAAAAAAATGGGGTTCAACATGAAACAAAGCACCTACATCTCACCCCTAGTCCTTCCAGCATTGTTTAAGGGGTGGATACTATATTAGGGGATATTCCCATGTTTGCAGAATACCAATGTGAATATATTCTAATTCAAGTGAATTACTACTAAGTTATTGGCAAACATATATAAGTAGATGTGCATATCAGGAGGCTGATAGTTGCAGAAACGTAATGAAAAAAATAAATGCCAACAGTCTATCAAATTTAAGAAAACAAACAGTCAACAATATAAATGATCTTATAAATATAAATAAACGGAGCAAGTTATGTGCATTAGATTGTCACAAAGCTATTGAGATATGAAATAAAGATATAACCCTAGTCATGGTACAATTATCTACTTAGAATAAGAACATAATTGGTTACAGTTAGCTTGCATTAAAGTAAATATGAACCACTACCTCCCAGGTTACTTTTACTGTTGTGTTCAGTTGGTTTTCATAAGAATATAAATGAAAAGCGTAAATTCAGCTTGAGTCATAGTACAATCACCTGTTAAAGCTATCATAAATTAGCTACAACGCTACAACTAGCATGTATGAAAGATGTCAACAAACAACCTGTCTGTGGGCTTTATGTCACAAAATATTTATCCCCAAGCTTGAGCTGAAAAGCCACCACAGATAGGAATCCTGGGTAAATTGAGCTAACTGAATATAACGTTGTCAAGCTACAGATTCATGATTTGTAGCATTGGACTAAAAGTCTCAGTGTGTTGGTATCGATCTGCCCGTACTCACGATCACAAACTCTACCCCTGCTGCAAAACTCTGGCAAAGGGTCAAATCCTCATAGTCCTTTGGGTCTAATAAAGTCTCACTGGTAGCAATTTGATCCTTCTCATTCATAAGCCCGGTGCCTGTGTTCCATAAAGAGAAAGTACTATATAGTATGGATGACGATTGGGCCCCAGGGGTATATTGCAACATTTTCTCCTTAGTGGATATATAGAAATTTCAGGAGGAATTTTTAAACAACAGACTTTGGTGTGGAGTATGACTTCTTGTGTGCTGTATCAATGGGGAAACACACTCATGTTTCAATATTATATATAACATATTCTATTATTGTATTACTGTTATATATTAGAATGTTTAAAATATATTACAGTGTTTTTTTACTGTATATCCCTGTGCTGAATAAACAACTTATTTTGTGTGGTAGTTGTTCCTATAAGCCAGTGAGCAATAGTCTGAGGACCAAATTGTTGGCAATCAGGTGCCCCCTATTGGTTTTATGGTACATTTTGCAGATTTTACTTAAAGGGACAGTCAACACCAAAATTGTTATTGTTTAAAAAGATAGATAACACCTTTACTACCATTCCTCAGCTTTGCACAACCAACATTGTTATATTAATATACTTTATAACATTTAAACCTCTAAATTTCTGCCTGTTTCTAGGCCACTACAGACAACCTCTTATCACAGGAGACTGTTAGTTCATGTGGGCCATATATATATATATAACACTGTGCTCACGCCTGTGGAGTTATTTAAGAGTCAGCACAAAACAGCACTAATTGGCTAAAATGCAAGTCAATAGATAATAAATAAAAAGTCATGTGATCAGGGGGCTGACAGAAGATGATTAGATACAAGGTAATCACAGAGGTAAAAAGTGTATTAATATAACAGTGTTGGTTATGCAAAACTGGGGAATGGATAATAAAGGTATTTTCTATCTTTTATAACAATAACAATTCTGGTGTAGACTGTCCCTTTAAATGATTGCATGCAAAAAATATTTTAAACACATTTAACCTCATTCATAGACATGTAGAAAAACATTGACTAATATGTCTCTTTAAATAGATTTTTCTATTTTTATAGATTTCTAATTCAAATGTTTGTTTTTTTTATTCTAGTTTCAATATATTAAAAACAAGGGCTGCTCCAGAATTCAAATTCAAATATTTTGGAATGGGTAAGTCTGTTTTCTATATAGAAAAAAGACTTGCAGGGAGCCTAGTGATATAAAAATAAAACTTAGCTTTTATTGGCATCATCTTGTTAAAAAAACATAACCCAATGTCAGCTAGCAGGCTGACGCATTTCGGCTATCCGCCGTACTCATAGCTTCTAAAAATAGTGATAACACAATCTTTAAAAACCTTCACAGTGACCCTGATTGGTCAATTAATTACAGACATATGGGACAAATCAATCAGCTTAAAGCTATACCCCCTTACAATTCATATTATTCCCAACAGGATGATGCTGCTCATAAAATTCTTAATCTTATACAAAAGGCTATCCTATTAGATTAAAGAGACATAGGAAAGTTATAACATCTATACAGGTAGAAAATTATATATATATATATATATATATATATATATATATACATACATGCTGTTCAGTATACATAGAAAGTATATAGAAAATATACATAAAACATTTGATGAACATACTTTTCATTTTGTGCTTTTATAATTATAGGTATTGTCTTTATCTTTATTATATCATCCTTGACTTACACATATATGTATATGCAAACACATACATGCGCATATATATATATATATATATATATATATATATATATATATATATATATATATATATATATATGAAAAGGAAGAAACTGATAGAAAAAATAGGGCGCAAATAAATATAGAAAAGAATTATAAAAAAAGGAAATCAATTTATTTAATTATAATAATAATGTATTATCGGTGAATTAATAATGTATAAAATTCATATGTAAATAGAATTCATATGTAAATAGATAAAATAGTTCTGATAAAAAATATATATATAAATCAATTGGTTGAGCGCTTGATGGGCTAGATGTACATTAAACACAAGAAAATGAATTGTCTAACATACAGTACAGTGTAAAAAACTCTTGTATAACACATATAAAAGTTAATCAAATATGCAATAAAAGATCATCTGAATAGGTAAAAAATATATATATAAAATAGTATATAAGACTGCCTTCATGTAAGAGGCAGATTTCTCAAGGGGTGTCTACTTACACTCCTTTACCTCAATCAATATGAGGTAAGTGCCGCGCAGTGTCTGTAGAGAACTCCCTTGGATCACCAGCTGTTCACAGAAATAGGATATCCACTCACAGGACTTGTCTTTGTCTTTGTGGGAGTAGTATAACCCCCTTCACCGGATGGCCACGAGCATGTAAAACAAATGAGAACAGTAATAGTGCAACCCCGTATTTAAATTGTGAAAATTGCTTTATTCCATACAGTGCACTCACATTTAAAACCCTCAAGTATGTATGAGGTATATTTTGACAGTATAAAAACAGAGACCAGTTGTTCCTGCAAGCGATATTTAACAGATACTGTTCCCAAGTATTTAAGCTCAGTTTTAGAGTATTAAAGTCCAAAAAATGAAACCAATAAATAGCAGTCCTGGTGTGTCCTATTTCATATCAACCACTTATTCCTTACGCGTTTCAAAGGCATTAGTATTTGACAGCCTTCTTCTTGGGAACAGTATCTGTTAAATATCGCTAGCTTAAATACTTGGGATTTATATATATATTTTTTATCAGAACTATTTTATCTATTTACATATGAATTCTATTTACATATGAATTTTATACATTATTAATTCACCGATAATACATTATTATTATAATTAAATAAATTGATTTCCTTTTTTTATAATTCTTTTCTATATTTATTTGCGCCCTATTTTTTCTATCAGTTTCTTCCTTTTCATTTTCTCTTACTTACCTTGGTTAGAGGGTTTAGGGACTCTCTCTCCAGGGTAGATAGATTGGGGCAGCATTTAAATTAATTTAATTTAATTTTTTAACATTACTATTTTTCAAATTTTAAAGTGTAGGTTTCTTTAGTTGCGCCAGTTGCACACCCATCTTTTTCTTATATATATATATATATATATATGCACATATACACATACACAGTGCGGCCTATTTCACAGCCTACCCCTGTGGTCCTTACGTTCTCTGGGCTACATTTTTCCACACTCTCAATCTCTAGGACATATGATTCTTACTTTCATTTTATACTTTTTATATACCTAGATTATACCTAATTAGTTTAAGCTACTCAGGTGTGGAAAACGTCTACTGGCTTCTACCAGTATAGATATTACTCCTCACACAAAACACAGGAAAAACAAACTGATAAAGCAGTCCTATCATTGCCAATAATTGATGAAATCATAATCTGAGTTTAATCCTAAAGGTATTTTTGTGCGTAACCTAAAGATCCAATACATTTCTTGTAGAGACAGAAATTTAAATCTATCTCCGCCTCTTTTTGCCTTTTTAGCACTTTCTATTACCATCCATCTCAACGTTTAGGTAAGCAAAAGGTAGGGAACAGCAGCCAGAAAATTAGGCACAGGAGCCAGGAGGCAGCCACCTCATCCACATCAAATGAAACTCTAAAAGAAAGGGTGCTCCAGCCTGTGCAGTTTAAAGTAAAATGACCTTTATTGTGCCATGGTCAGACATGATTAAGGACTTAATGTAGGTCTGAAACGTTGTTTGTTTTGTGGACCATGGCACAATAAAGGTCATTTTACTTTAAACTGCAAAGGCTGGAGCACCCTTTCTTTTGGAGTTTCACCATCCATCTCAAAGTAGTGGATTGTTTATCATGGTAATTAGCAAAATACTGTACTAATGGTGGGTAATTTTCCCGATGCTGATGGTTGACAGATGTTCTCTAATTCGAGAACGGACCTCTCTCGTTGTGAGGCCTACGTATTGAACTTTAAATGAGGTACACCATAGAAGGTAGACCACAAATGTGGACCTGCAATTCAAACACCCCTTTATTTGAAATGACTCCCCAGTTATAGCCGATTCAAATGTGGATGAAACCCGTACATGTTCACATGTATTACAGTGTTGCCACCCTGAACGTACCATTAGAAGTGAACCAAGAAGATGTGCTTAATTGCTCAGTTCTTAGTTGTGATGGAGATATCATATTTCCTACTGTTCTGTTTCTCATGTATGAGAATCTGCATCCCTCTACTGCAAGGTCTTAGGGGGTACTTTGTATTTTTTTATTGTAAAAGAGCTGATTGCTTCAGGGCAATGCCATACATAAGGCCATTTTTTTATTAACCCCTAAACCTCTGGCCTCCAACATCACTAACACTAAATAAACCTATTAACCCCTAAACCTAACCCTAATGTAACCCTAACCCTAACACCCCCTAACTTAAATATAATTAAAATAAATCTAAATAAAACTTACTATTGTTACCTAAATAATACCTATTTAAAACTAAACTATAAAATAAAACCTAAGCTAGTTACAATATAACTAATAGTTATATTGTATCTATCTTAGGTTTTATTTTTATTTCACAGGTAAGGATTGAGCTTGCATTCTATTGGCTGACTGGATCAGCCAATAGGATGAAAGCTCAATCCTATTGTATGATTGCAACAGCCAATAGGATTTTTTCCCCTTTAATTCCTGTTGGTTGATAGAATTCTATCAGCCAATCAGAATGTGAGGGATGCCATCTTGGATGGCGTACCTTAAAGGGAAACTTCATTCTACGTTGACCATCCGAAGAAGAGGATGCTCTGCGCTGGATGTCTTGAAGATGGACCTGCTCTGCGCAGGATGGATGAAGATAGAAGATGCCGTCTGGATGAAGACTTCTGCCGACTTCGATGAGAACTTCTGTCTGCTTGGATGAAGACTTCTGCCGCCTGGATAAGGATGGATGTCTGGTCTTTGAAAAGTGTATCATCAGGGGTTAGTGTTAGGTTTTTTTAAGGGTTTATTGGGTGGGTTTTATTTTTAGCTTAGGGTTTGGGCAGTAAAAGAGCTAAATGCCCTTTTAAGGGCAAAGCACATCCAAATTCCCTTTTCAGGGCAATGGTTAGCTTAGGTTTATTTAGATTTAGATTTTTTTATTTGGGGGGTTTGGTTGTGTGGGTGGTGGGTTTTACTGTTGGTGAGTTGTTTGTATTTTTTTTACAGGTAAAAGAGCTGATTTATATATTAGATTAGTAGTAATTTTATTAATTTAATTTATTTCATTTTATTGTAATGTTAGGTTTTACTGTGAGGCAGGTTAGGTTTTATTTTACAGGTAAATTTGTATTTATTTTAACTAGGTAGCTAGTAAATAGTTAATAACTATTTACTAATTAGTCTACCTAGTCAAAATAAATACAAACTTACTTGTGAAATAAAAATAAAACCTAAGATAGCTGCAATATTATAACTTAGTTATTTTGTAGCTAGCTTAGGTTTTATTTTATAGGTAAGTTTGTATTTAGTTTTAAATAGGAATTATTTAGGTAATAATTGTAAGTTTTATTTAGATTTAGTTTAATTATATTTGTTAGGGGGTGTTAGGGTTAGGGTTTATGCTTAGGGTTACGTTAGGGTTAGGTTTTAGTGGTTAATATATTTATGTACTGATGTGGGAGGCCAGAGGTTTAGGGTAATAGGTTTATTATAGCGGCAGTGTAGGCGGACGGCAGATTAGGAGTTAATATTTAAATAGTGTTTGCGATGTGGGAGGGCGGCGGTTTAGGGGTTAATAATTTTATTATAGTGGCGACAATGTCGGGAAGCGGCAGAATAGGGGTTAATACATTTTTAAAGTGCCGGCGATGTCCGGAGCAGCATATTAGGGGTTAATTTTATTACAGTGTTTGCAATGCGGGAGGGCCTCGGTTTAGGGGTTAATAGGTAGTTTATGGGTGTTAGTGTACTTTGTGACAGTTTAGTTATGAGTTTTATGGTACAGCTTTGTAGCGTAAAACTCATAACTACTGACTTTAGATGGCGGTACGGATCTTGTCATTTTAGGCTGCACCGCTCACTTTTTGGCCTCACAGCAAAACCCATAATACCGGCGCTATGGAAGTCCCATTGTAAAAGGGCTTTTCTTAAAGTGAGGTACTGACGTTGCGTGACAGTCAAAAAGGTGTGCGGTACAGCTATACCTACAAGACTTGTAATAGCGGCATTAAGGAAAAAGCATCGTTATGGGCCATAACAATGCTTTTTCATTCATAACTCGTAATCTAGCTGACTGTTATATTAATACACCTTTTACCTCTGTGATTACCTTGTATCTAAACCTCTGCAGACTGCCCCCTTATTTCAGTTCTTTTGGCAGACTTGCATTTTAGCCAATCTGTGCTGACCCATAAATAACTCCCCAGGAGTGAAACTGTCAAAATGCACTGAGATAAGAGGTGGCCTTTAATGGCTTCGAAATTTGCAAATGAGCCTACCTAGGTTTAGCTTTCAACAAAGAATACCAAGAGAATAAAGCAAATTTGATGATAAAAGTAAATTGTAAAGTTGTTTAAAATTGTACGCCCTATCTGAATCCTGAAAGTTTAATATTGACTACACTGTTCCTTTAAATTATTGTTGTCCAATACATGGTATCTTGCATAACAAATGGAGAGCTGCTAGCAAAGTAGAAAAACTATTTCAACTGCAACACTTTGTAAGCAAAAGGGGTTCTATAAATGTGTGTTAAATATTGACATGTCTGTTTGTGTTAAAATACCACGAAAAACAATATTTTCCTTGCATGATTCAGATAGAAAATAAAATTTTTAACACAACTTTTCAATTTACTTCTATTATAAAATTTGCTTCATTCTCTTGGTATCCTTTGTTGAATGAGCAGCAAGGCACTAATGGGAGCTCACTGAACCCATTAGATCAGACATATATGTGCAGTCACCAATCAGCAGCTAGCTCCCAGCAGTATATTGCCGCTCCTGAGTCTATGTAGGTTTGTTTTTCATCAAAGGGTACCAAGAAAACAAAGCAAAATAAATCTTAGAAAAAAATTGGAAAGTTGTTTAAAAGTTCATGCTATATCTGTTCCTTTAAAGTAATGTTGCTGGTTGGATGGATTGGCCATTGGTGTTGAGGGGTCTTCTGGGGAATTCTTTTATGTAAAAATTTAAATTTCATGATTCGGATAGAGCATGCAATTTAAAGCAACTTTCTAATTTACTCCTATTATCAAAATTTTATTTGTTCTCTTGGTATCTTTATTTGAATGTATGCTTTGGAGCTTGCCCATTTATGGTATAGCACCTGGGTAGAGCTGTCTGATTGATGGCTACATTTAGACACCAATCAGAAAGTGCTACCCAGGTTCTGAACCAAAAATGGGGCGGTTCCTAAGCCTACATTCTTTCTTTTTCAAATAAAAATATCATGAAAAATTGATAATAGGAGTACATTTGAAAGTTGCTTAAAATTGCCTGCTTTATCTGAATCATGAAAGTTTAATTTTGACTAGACTATTCCTTTAAAGGACAAGTCAACACATTAGATTTGCATAATCAACAAATGCAAGATAACAAGACAATGCAATAGCATTTAGTCTGAACTTCAAATGAGTAGAAGATTTTTTATTACAAATTTCAAAGTTATTTATATTTCCACTCCCCTTGTACCATGTGATAGCAATCAGCCAATCACAAATGCATATACGTATAGTCTGTGAATTCTTGCACATGCTCAGTAGGATCTGGTGAATCAAAAATTGTAAATATAAAAGACACTGCACATTTTTTTTAATGGAAGTAAATTGGAAAGTTGTTTAAAATTACATGCTGTATCTGAATCATGAAAATTTAATTTAACCTGAGTGTCCCTTTAAGCATAGTCTGACTTTTTTTTTTTTTTTTACATAGACTGTTATAAAGGGATTAAGAAAGACGAGTTTGCCCTTGTGAACTGTCTTGTTTTTCAGTTGCACCTCACTTTCAAAGCAGACATGGTTGTCTCTTTTTTTTCCTTTTATTTTATTTCTCCTGAACAATGTTTCAGGTTTTCTTGTGTGTATATGCTAGAGTGGGCTGTATTATAGAGGGGGTTGTTTTTTTCTGCATATTAGTTTTGTTTTGTAATGTTTATAAAATGCTGGTATCCTTCACAAAGGAAAACGTCTATATGGTGTGAACTTACTGGATACAACATAAAAATGGTTTTATTGATTTCAATGGATTTGATCTCTCCACTCGCTGCTCTGATGAGGGCTCCAAATATTTATGAATACTGCAATTTTAGAGCGTTGAAGTTGCAGCAAGATTTTCCAGTGAGATATTATTTACTCAAACTTCTTTTATTAAATCGAAGCCAATGGGTGTTGTACCTCATACCTCCCAACATTTCAAAATGCAAAAGAGGGACACCCCCCCCCCCCCCCCCCCCCCCGCAAAAAAATTGAAATGTGGTGGACGGGGCTTAAAAAATCATAAGACCAAAGTAATAAAAATAAAATTCTAAATAAAGTCATATATTTTAATACACTTAGGCAGCAAATCAAACACAAGCTCAAACCACTGGTATGGCTATGTAAGCGCTGTATTTAATTAGCCTTTGCAAAGACATTGCTAAATATTTTTATCTTAATTGCACATTTATTAATAAATTCTTTAAAACTGCTCTCTGCATTCCCCATTAATATTCTAGATTCTGGCCTTTAAAGTCAGCAAAAATTCACAGTAGCACACTACATAGTATACACTTACACATGCAGATACACACACACACACACACTACATAGCATACACTTATACATGCAGATACACACACACTACATAGTATACACTTACACATGCAGATACATACACACTACATAGCATACACTTACACATGCAGATACACACACACTACATAGCATACACTTACACATGCAGATACACACACACTACATAGCATACACTTACACATGCAGATACACACACACTACATAGCATACACTTACACATGCAGATACACACACACACACACACTACATAGCATACACTTATACATGCAGATACACACACACACTACATAGCATACACTTATACATGCAGATACATACACACTACATAGCATACACTTACACAGGCAGATACACACACACTACATAGCATACACTTATACATGCAGATACACACTTATACATGCAGATACACATACACTACATAGCTTACATTTATACATGCAGACACACACACACTACATAGCATAAACTTATACATACAGATACACACACACAGTTATGGATACAGATAGACACACACACTACATCATATATGGGTATCTGTAATTCATTGTATGGGGTCCTGGGGTTGGCAAGCACATTAGCTGGCAGTCTGCGGCTGCCACTGTTCGTTACACTGTTCGTTACCCTGGTATTAGCACTGCTCATTTATAAAACTGAAGGCATGCTAGTATTATCACCAGGGGTTAGATATCATCATTACCAGAGGTAGGTTAGAGAGGTCACCATTACCCGTGGTCAGAGGGTATACAGCCTTCTTACTCCTGCTTAACCCACACACCATTCCTTTTCCACAGGGAATATAACAGGTATCTAACCATGTGAGAGCAAAGCCAGCTGCTTCTGAGTATGGGCCCAATAGAATTTAAAAAAAAAAAAAAAAAAAAAAAAAACATTTTTTTTTTTTTAAATGCCTGGGGCAAATCGGGACAGATGGCTAGCAACTCGGGACAGAGGGACAGACCCCTAAAATCGGGACTGTCCCGTGAAAATCGGGACAGTTGGGGGGTATGGTACCTTGTACCTATCAGTCAATAAGCATTATTAGAAGTACATGACTGATA